>NC_058080.1:290052387-290352387 GCF_014858855.1 Bufo gargarizans | reverse complement strand
GTGGCACCCAACGCAGCTCGGGTCCATCACTGGTGCGTGGCTGGGGGGAAAGGCAGGACGATGACGATACGCCTCCCACAGAGGACAGCTTGTCCTTACCCCTGGGCAGCCTGGCACACATGAGCGACTACATGCTGCAGTGCCTGCGCAACGACAGCAGAGTTGCCCACATTTTAACCTGTGCGGACTACTGGGTTGCCACCCTGCTGGATCCACGCTACAAAGACAATGTGCCCACCTTACTTCCTGCACTGGAGCGTGATAGGAAGATGCGCGAGTACAAGCGCACGTTGGTAGACGCGCTACTGAGAGCATTCCCAAATGTCACAGGGGAACAAGTGGAAGCCCAAGGCCAAGGCAGAGGAGGAGCAAGAGGTCGCCAAGGCAGCTGTGTCACGGCCAGCTCCTCTGAGGGCAGGGTTAGCATGGCAGAGATGTGGAAAACTTTTGTCAACACGCCACAGCTAACTGCACCACCACCTGATACGCAACGTGTTAGCAGGAGGCAACATTTCACTAACATGGTGGAACAGTACGTGTGCACACCCCTCCATGTACTGACTGATGGTTCAGCCCCATTCAACTTCTGGGTCTCTAAATTGTCCACGTGGCCAGAGCTAGCCTTTTATGCCTTGGAGGTGCTGGCCTGCCCGGCGGCCAGCGTTTTGTCTGAACGTGTATTCAGCACGGCAGGGGGCGTCATTACAGACAAACGCAGCCGCCTGTCTACAGCCAATGTGGACAAGCTGACGTTCATAAAAATGAACCAGGCATGGATCCCACAGGATCTGTCCGTCTCTTGTCCAGATTAGACATTAACTACCTCCCCTTAACCATATATTATTGGACTCCAGGGCACTTCCTCATTCAATCCTATTTTTATTTTAATTTTACCATTATATTGCGAGGCTACCCAAAGTTGAATGAACCCCTTCTCTGTCTGGGTGCCGGGGCCTAAATATATGCCAATGGACTGTTCCAATGTTGGGTGACGTGAAGCCTGATTCTCTGCTATGACATGCAGACTAATTCTCTGCTGACATGAAGCCAGATCCTCTGTTACGGGACCTCTCTCCTCTGCCTGGGTGCTGGGCCTAAATATCTGACAATGGACTGTTGCAGTGGTGGCTGACGTGAAGCCTGATTTTCTGCTATGACATGCAGACTGATTCTCTGCTGACATGAAGCCAGATCCTCTGTTACGGGACCTCTCTCCTCTGCCTGGGTGCTGGGCCTAAATATCTGACAATGGACTGTTGCAGTGGTGGCTGACGTGAAGCCTGATTTTCTGCTATGACATGCAGACTGATTCTCTGCTGACATGAAGCCAGATCCTCTGTTACGGGACCTCTCTCCTCTGCCTGGGTGCTGGGCCTACATTTATGACAATGGACTGTTGCAGTGGTGGCTGACGTGAAGCCTGATTTTCTGCTATGACATGCAGACTGATTCTCTGCTGACATGAAGCCAGATCCTCTGTTACGGGACCTCTCTCCTCTGCCTGTGTGCTGGGCCTAAATATATGCCAATGGACTGTTGCAGTGGTGGCTGACGTGAAGCCTCCTTCTCTGCTATGGCATGCAGACTAATTCTCTGCTGACATGAAGCCAGATCCTCTGTTACGGGACCTCTCTCCTCTGCCTGGGTGCTGGGCCTAAATTTATGAAAATGGACTCTTACAGTGGTGGGTGACGTGAAGCCTGATTCTCTGCTATGATATGAAGACTGATTCTCTGCTGACATGAAGCCAGATTGTCTGTTACGGGACCTCTCTCCTCTGCCTGGGTGCTGGGCCTAAATTTATGAAAATGGACTATTACAGTGGTGGGTGACGTGAAGCCTGATTCTCTGCTATGACATGAAGACTGATTCTCTGCTATGACATGAAGACTGATTTTCTGCTGACATGAAGCCAGATTGTCTGTTACGGGACCTCTCTCCTCTGCCTGGGTGCTGGGCCTAAATTTATGACAATGGACTGTTACAGTGGTGGCTGACGTGAAGCCTGATTCTCTGCTATGACATGCAGACTAATTCTCTGCTGACATGAAGCCAGATTGTCTGTTACGGGACCTCTCTCCTCTGCCTGGGTGCTGGGCCTAAATTTATGAAAATGGACTCTTACAGTGGTGGGTGACGTGAAGCCTGATTCTCTGCTATGACATGAAGACTGATTCTCTGCTATGACATGAAGACTGATTCTCTGCTGACATGAAGCCAGATTGTCTGTTACGGGACCTCTCTCCTCTGCCTGGGTGCTGGGCCTAAATTTATGACAATGGACTGTTACAGTGGTGGCTGACGTGAAGCCTGATTCTCTGCTATGACATGCAGACTAATTCTCTGCTGACATGAAGCCAGATTGTCTGTTACGGGACCTCTCTCCTCTGCCTGGGTGCTGGGCCTAAATTTATGAAAATGGACTCTTACAGTGGTGGGTGACGTGAAGCCTGATTCTCTGCTATGACATGAAGACTGATTCTCTGCTATGACATGAAGACTGATTCTCTGCTGACATGAAGCCAGATTGTCTGTTACGGGACCTCTCTCCTCTGCCTGGGTGCTGGGCCTAAATTTATGACAATGGACTGTTGCAGTGGTGGCTGACGTGAAGCCTGATTCTCTGCTATGACATGCAGACTGATTCTCTGCTGACATGAAGACAGATTCTCTGTTACGGGACCTCTCTCCTCTGCCTGGGTGCCGGGGCCTAAATATCTGAGAATGGACTGTTCCAGTGGTGGGTGACTTGAAGCCAGATTCTCTGCTATGGGACCTCTGTCCAATTGATTTTGGTTAATTTTTATTTATTTAATTTTTATTTTAATTCATTTCCCTATCCAAATTAGTTCGCAGGGGATTTACCTACATGTTGCTGCCTATTGCAGCCCTCTAGCCCTTTCCTGGGCTGTTTTACAGCCTTTTTAGTGCCGAAAAGTTCGGGTCCCCATTGACTTCAATGGGGTTCGGGTTCGGGACGAAGTTCGGATCCCGAACCCGAACATTTTCGGGAAGTTCGGCCGAACTTCTCGAACCCGAACATCCAGGTGTCCGCTCAACTCTACTCCTGAGCCATCACAGCATCATATATGTATGATGTTGTTTGATAACAACTTACTGGCATTGCCATGCATGCATGGAGTGGTGAGGGAAGGGGCCAAGCAGAATCTGCTGTTAATCTGGTATGTGCGATCACCATAGACATCAGATTGTCTGCAGATCCCTGGATCTGCCCAAGGTCTGCAGATAAATATCTTTGTCTTTGGTTGCCTTTACTCTTGTCTTTTTAGATCCATGTCTGGCTTTAGCTAAAACCAAAATATGTCATTAGGAAACCTGTTGGAGACCTAAATGTGCTTTGTTTATGCAATATTTTATTTGGGGCCCCACTTAAAATTTTGCCCAGAGCCACACTTTTTGTAAAACCGGCACTGGGCGTCACTACAAACTGCATTTCTCTATTATAGATGATGAAGATCCAATTCTGCCTATGATATGCCATAATGGCTGAGCAGTCTGACAGGAAAATTCACCACTATGTAGTATATGCAAGTGCCAGAGCATAGTGTGTAGTGAGGCCTTGTCCCCTTACCCCCTTAGGCAGCTCTGCATATGGAAGTAACCACTCCTGCTTACATTCCAGGACAGGTTGCTGGCAGCCATTTTAAATCATTCCCGGAAAACCTAATGGCTAAGGCAAAGCATTTTGGTGACCTAGTCAGATAAAGTAAATCAATATGTGATAGTCAGTGTTTAAGGGGACCTTGATGTAAGTCAAGTATTTAAGAAACCAGTAGTTTTACCTACCTTTTCAGGCTTCAGTGCTATTGTCAACAGGCCTTTTTTTCTGTGCCGCATAACGGAAACCAGACAGATCCGTTATGCTTGCCTAAACTAAACCTTATTATTTATTTGCCATAAAAGTGAAATGTGCAAGCCATTCCTCCATCCAAAAGGACAAGAGAACAGAAAATTCCACACAGGATTATGCTTCTCTGAATGAGATGTGCAAGCCAGCTTTCCTTCCAAAAGGACAAAGAGAAGTAGAAGGTCTATTGATAAACTGCCCTGGTTAGCTCAGTGGCCTTGGGGGTACTGTTGGGGATGCTCTTTGTCATTAGAAAAACAAATATGCAACACTGCTCTTGGTTTCTGGGAAAAATATATGCAAATTCACATATCTTAATTCTACTGGCATTACATAGGATATCTACTCTCTTTTCCTTTTTGTCGGGCAACTTAATTTGCATACCTTTGGATTTCTAGGGAAGATACTTTATTCAAATTAGCTATTTTTCAAAAGAGAAAAGAACACTAAGCATTAGGGTTGAGCGAACCGAACTTTAGGATTTTTGGACAGCGGACCCGAACTCAAACTTTTCAGTAAAAGTTCGGGTTCGGTGTTCGGATATTTTATGATGCTTTTTGAAAGGTTGCAGAGCAGCCAATCAACAAGCGTTTAACTCTGTGCCCTTAGAAGCCATCACAGCCATGCCTACTAATGGCATGGCTGTAATTGTCCAGTGGGCATGTGACCCAGCCTCTATATAAGCTGGGGTCACCTGGCACTGCACGTCACTCTGCTGTTACTAGTGTAGGGAGAGGATGCTGCTGCTGTGAGGGAGAGAATAGGAAAGAATCTTTAATCAGTGCTTGTTAACTCAGCAATCTACCTAGATTTAGTTTTGTGGGTACAGTGCACAATCTTTTCACCCTGCCCTGAGACCAGTGACACAGAAAAATAACTTTTATCCGTCTGATAGTTTGGTGGGCGGCGGCCAATTTATGCAGGCTCAGTGCACCAGCACAGCATATGTGCTTTTGTGACATTCGACTCCAAGCTTGAAATACTGCAATAATAATCTGGGTTTATTAAAACACCCATATTGGGCTATATCCTACCCTACATCTGGTGCCTATGCTGCATTTTTTTTGTGTGAAATATGTAAGGAAATTATGTCTGTATCCACACACGTTCACATATATGTATTAATTCAGCCTTATATGCTTGTATTAAAGTATACAGAGTTCTTCTTTAAAGGAAGTAACAACAAGGTCTAGTAACACAAGCTAACAGGAAATGGCTGTCTGAAGCTCAAAACCGCATGGCTAGAAAGAGATATGCATGCTTTGCAAAAGAATGCCACATTTATGATGAAGGTATCTGGAGAGAGAATTGCTGAATGCATGACATCATAGCTGCAGAAACATATATATGCATATATACATATATACCTTTTTACACTTATATCTAATATGTGCATTAGACATATATTTTACATTTGCTATAATACTGGTTATATAAGCATCTTGTATATTGACGTTCATCTTTGGTTTAGATAAGTGAAGGATGTTTTATCAGATAAATGTTGGTACAAAATAAACAAGGATGATTCCGCGAAATATTTGAACAGAGCGAAGGTTGACAAACATGGTGGTTAGATATCTAAATTCTAAGAATTATAAATGCGTCACATATGTACCTTGTTTCTAGGAAATTATCATGACTTTTTTTACTTTGGCTGTATAAAGATGAAATTGATCAATTCGCTACCTGATTGGATGTAACGTAGGGCAGGTCTATATTAATTTGCGGTTTGAAGCTATAAATTGTCTACGATGTCTAAATAAAGGAGCAACCATTTTATACCTATCAACGTGTATTGGTCTTCAGTGGTTGTCCGGCCGGTGATTCACCCACAGACAAACCAGGGGCTCCTTTCAATTGGTAGCAGAGGATGGTTCACTGACTATCCAGGTGAGTAATAATTTCTGCCACTATTTATGTTGGTTGGAATGTTTCTCTCCTGGATACGGTGGATATCTAATGTATACTGGATGGCAGGTTAGTTGATGGCAGGTTAGTTTAGTGTTCATATGACTGTGGGACAGACACGAGGCAGCACTCAGTGTTCTGCGTATCCTGATAGGAGCGGCGTCTCCTATAGGCACAGTGGTTGGCAGGGGATGTTGTTCCAGGAACATACATCATATTGATGGCAGGGAATTTTCCGAATGTAGAACTAGTCTCTTCGGACGTTGGCAGGGATTTTTCAAGTGGGAATTAGTCTCACTTGACGGTTTATTGAGTTACAGGATAACTCCGGATATATGTGAATGAGTTAAAGGATAACTCTGGATTTATGTGAAACAAGGAAACAAGGTACCAGGAATATATGTAAAGGAATACATATGGAACAGGAAACAGTGAGGGAAACGCATACATCTCAATGCAGATGTTGGTTTCTAACTCACTAGGATTGTCTGTGGAGTGAATTGTTTATAGAACATAACTGTACGGTTATAACTTGGAAGGTGACATTGATTACTGCAGTGTATTAAGTCCATAAATGGTGTTGCCCATATTAGATATTTTACACGTGTGATAAGAATATTGTACTGGTGGAAAATCTGATTGTGCTGGCTTAATTGAACAGTACTAACACAATTAATTGCTGCTATTTCTACGCTGCTATTTCCACCTCACTGTTTGCTGCTAAAATATATATAGAGTTTATTGTCAATCGTAATAAACATTATGGGTAACGGCGTGGGAAAGGATCTGGATGGTGAGCCAGAGACCAGACCCACACCGTTACATTTTGTATCAGGCACCTGTGGGATTAGTGTAACTGATCCATTTTGGGTAAATATTTGTGACCGCAGTCAGCAACTGTGTATTACGCAGATCAGCGATGTAGGTCCTCGCAATGAAGGGGACTGGGAGGAGGTTAGAAAAATGGTGGGGCTTCACCCTAAATATAACTATCCAGCCGGTGTCTGGGATGAAAATTATATGAAAACATGTTTTAAAAAATGGGAGAAAGCATTAAAAGAGTATAGGAAGAGATTTCCACCAACCCATCACATATACTTAAAACAGGATAGGGGGACAGTGAGTAAAGAGGAAGAAGTTCCATGGTCAGAAATTCTGCCCTCCTTACCAGATAAACCACCGGCATATGACGTGACGGTGTTAGAAAAGGCAACACTCCCAGCTGTCTCTACGGAGGACATGCTACAAGACCCTTATGATAAGGTCCCCTGTCCAAAACAAGCAACCGCACCAGAATTATTATTATTTTCTGGTGAGAACCAAAAGAGAACCGGACTGTACCCGGATTTGGGGGATAGAGATTCCCTTCTGAGTACTGCAGTTATAGTGGCAGCAGCACTTAGGGAACAAAAAGATGTGGCTCCACAAGTCAAAGAGGCTCAGGAAAGGAGGAAGGAATATAAAAAAAGTATGGACATTTATGTACAGGAGTTGACCCAACTGAGGGATAAACTAAAGATAGACATAGTCTACATTAAACAACTTCCCCTTCAGAATGTCTTTCCCGTTATATATGATCACGAGAACCCCGATAATACTGACCTCCCTAGTGAGGAACAGATGGATGAATTGAAGGGTATTCTGGGAGGAGAATGTGGGAAAACCAGAGCTGTAACTAACAAAAAGGACCAGCTGCTGACCGAGATAGAAAAACTAAGACAAGAGTACAGGAGGGTGAGGAAGGACTGGGAAACCAGAGCTCAGGAAGAATACAGTAGGAGAACTGAAACACAGATAGGGGCAGACAGTTTAGAACATGGTAGGCCCCTGGCAACCTCCACCCCTAGAGTACCTGGAATAATGCAACCCCTGACAGACATATTTTCCAAACTCGCTCTAACACCTAAGGAAGGGGATAATAGAGGCACAAAACTACAGCTCCCCATGATCACTGTAGGTGACACTGAAGTCCATATCCCTCTTCCTTTAGGATTAATGAAAGAACTGAAGGATATGTGTCCCAATCCAAAAAAGGACCCTAGAGCAGCAGCAATGTTTCTGCAGAAGTATACTGCAGGGAGCCAATTAACAATGGAGGATATTCAGATAATACTCTCAGCCATAGACCCAGACACTGGCTCCCAAATCAATACAGAGGTGGTCTGAGCATGAACACCCGTCCCCACGGGGGAACAATCACTATTAGGGGTGCCCAGAACGAGTCCCGTCCTTCATTATGCATTTTGTTCCAACTGATTGGCAAGTTTTACCACAAGTAATACTGCAAATTGATGGTATTACAGTTAATTTATTGCTTGACACCGGAGCAACGACTTCAAGCGTAAACAAAATAGACTTCATTAATGACAAATGCACCGAAGGAAGTTCTATGGGTATCAATGGGACGACAGTGATACATAAGGTGACAGCACCGCTCCCGGTTTGTACTCTTACGGGGGAACTAGTGACGCACATGTCTTTTGCAGTCCTGCTAGAATGCCCCGTTTGCCTATTAGGAAGGGATCTAATGGCAGCATTACAGATTTCATTAGTTTTTGACAAAAAGGGAAGACTGACAGCAACCTCAATGAAATGTGACCTGACAAACCCAAAAAGACGTGACATGAATGGGTTCTTTTTAAGCATACCAATGTCCCTGGAAAATCATCCAATTTGGGCAAAATGTAAAGACTCAGTAGGAACAATTAACTGTGAGCCCTACCGGTCCTGTTTGAAGGAGGGGGTTATGCCAACCTTTCAGAAACAATACCCATTGAGTGAGGAAAAGTTAGAGGGTATAAGGCCGCAAATTGAAAAATACTTGCAGATGGGAATTCTTAGGAAAATTGTCAGTCCCTGGAATACACCGATAAATCCCGTAAAAAAAAATAATGGCACATGGAGATTGGTACAGGATCTAAGGAAGGTAAACAAGGCAATTATCCCACTTCCCCCCTTGGTGGCAGACCTTACAGCTGTGTTTGGGGCCATTCCTGCGGGATCCAGATACTACACTGTAGTTGACCTCAGTAATGCGTTCTTTTCCATACCAGTGGCTTGGGATGCACAAAGTCTTTTTGCTTTTCAATGGGCTGATGATGGTCAGGTGACTTGGACCCGTCTCCCACAAGGTTTTGGGGATAGTCCAGCAGCCTTTTCTATTGTATTAAAGGCTACATTGGAAGATTGGGAACCAAAGAGGGGATCCACCTTAATACAGTACACAGATGACCTTGTACTCTCCAATTCGGAGTTAGAAGCCTGCGAAATAGATTCACGGAGTTTATTAGACCACTTGGCAAGCAAAGGACACCTGGCCTCGAAGAAGAAAATCCAATATGCAAGTACCCAGGTAGAGTATCTGGGGTGCATAATAGAGGCAGGAGAGAGAAAGATCTCACCCGCTAGAGTCAAGGCAGTGACCTCCCTAAGCAGGCCAGGGGACAAAGCTACAATGCTGTCCTTTCTAGGGTCAATAGTGTATTGTAGGCAGTGGATTCCTGATTGCTCCCATTGGGATTCAATCCTAAGGAAAACTACACTCACAGAAGCACCAAAGGTAGTGGAGTGGACAGAGGACAGAGTAGAAGCCTTTGAGAGATTGATTCGGTCCCTGACCCAAGCCCCAGCCTTGGCCCTGGCAGATTATGGAAAACCATTCCAATTATACTGTGTGGTATCGGGAGAAACCTATGCAGCGGTTTTGACACAGACACATGGGGGAAGAAACAGGCCAGTTTCATACCTATCGAGAAAATTACCTCCTGTAGTTCTTGGAATGCCTCACTGTCTCCAAGCATTAGCAGCCGCGGCCATGTCAGTAAAAGATGCTACTAAGATAGTCCATGGAAATGTAATGGAACTTTTCACCACTCATACAGTTTTGTCCCTCCTTCAAAACATGACCACACAACACATGACAGCTCAGAGACTGTCCGGATATGAGACCATATTACTCAGTACGGCAAACCTGGTGATAAAGACATGTCCAGACACCTCACCAGTGATAAGATTTTTGCATACACTTTTGAGACTTAAGTGTGAAGGTTCTGACGAACAAGTAGACCCAATACCTGAACACAGATGTGATGAAGTGATCTTGTCATGCACAACACCTAGGAAAGATTTAAAGGACACGCCACAGACTGACAGTATAGATGTTTTTGTGGATGGATCATGCACAAGACCAGATGACAGGACATATCAAACAGGTTACGCAGTGGTCATGCTCCCAAATCAAGTGATAGAAGCTGAACCAATTGTCACAACTTCGGCACAACAAGCTGAGCTGGTAGCGCTCACAAGAGCCTGTGAAATATTCGCAGGACACAAAGTGAATATTTATACTGACAGTAGCTATGCATTTGGAACAGTGCATGATTATGCATTAATATGGAAAAATAGGGGATATATCTCAGCAGATGGGAAGCAGATAGCGAATCAAAAATACATAGATCACCTGCTACGTGCAATTCAACTACCAGAAGCTATAAGTGTGATAAAAGTGAAAGGACACTCTGCAAAAGGAGATTATCAAGCCATGGGAAACAACTTAGCAGACAGAGCAGCGAAAATGGCAGCCAAGAGAGACACGAGAAGGGAAAGTAAGTTATTATTCATGACAGATTTTGAAAGTGAAAACTGGGTGTCAGTAGTATATCAACTACAGAAGCAGTCTACCAGTGAGGATATCAAGTACTGGAAATCTCAGGGACTGCAGATGACAGGTACAGGTATGTGGACAAAAGATCGGATATTGGGGGTTCCCACTGCATCAGCACCCCTCCTAATATCCTATCTTCATGGTCCTGGACATTTGGGAAAACAATACATATCAGAACATTACAAGTCACTGTTCTGTACACACCAATTGCAGAGATTGATAGACGATCTGGTCGACTCATGCATGACTTGTGCACAGAATAATGTTCAAGGAAAAGCACACGGAAGACATGGGAATCTACCACCCCCTACAGGCCCTCTGCAAGATTTGCAGATGGATTACACACACATGCCAAAGCAACCCGGGAATATAAAATATCTCCTTGTAATAGTCTGTAGGTTCTCCGGATGGTGTGTAGCCATACCTACTTCAGGAGAAACAGCTGGTGTGACAGCTAGGGCATTGATAAATCAATGGATTTCAGTATATGGACTCCCTCGGGTAATTCATTCAGATCAGGGACCTGCTTTCCAGTCCAAACTAATACAAGAACTGACGAAGATTCTGGGTTTCCAGTGGAAGCTCAATATAGTCTATCACCCACAAAGTGCAGGAGTCGTGGAAAGAATGAACCGAACCATTAAGGATAGGTTAAAAAAGGCCACTTCAGGAACATTGAAGGATTGGCTGAAATTTCTACCCGCCATTCTCTACCAAATAAGAACGACACCAAATAAACAGACAGGGTTGTCACCTTATGAAGTGTTATTCGGTAGACCCCCTAATACCCGTGAGGAACCAGATATTGACAGTAACGTTTTTGCCTTGCAGGAGCAGTACGTGAAACATTTGGTAGGTATACTCTCGGAAAATCATGATAAGGTTGCTGTCACCTTTCCTCCTCTTTCCACAGACCCAACTCATCCATTCTTGCCCGGAGACAAGGTTCTGGTGAAACAACTGGCTGTCCGCCACAAGACTGGTCCAATATATCAAGGTCCATTTGAGGTTCTGAGAGTTGCTCGAACGGCTGTCCTTACCGACCAGAGTCCACAGTGGATACACGCCAGCCGGCTCAAGAAGACACCGGAAGGAGTCCTGAAGGAATTCCCCGGACAAGCATGAGTCTTTTGGACAAGATGCCTTCAAAGGAAATGACTTTGATCATACCCCCAAGCCTGCAAAGTAGATATGAGCAATGGCTAAGAGGCTATCCTAAACCACTTTGTCCAGAGGATCCAAAGACTATGCAGGACTTGTATGAGGAAGAATTCATGTTCAGGGAATATACCAATGAACTAGAGACTGAGGACTTGAAAGATCAAAACTTTCCTGAACCATTTAGTAAGCAGATGATTCAGAGAATGAAAATGGTGTGTGGTATAAGGAGTGATCATATGGAATGGGAATTCCATAATATCAAAGAGGGGATTGTAAGGAAATTATGTCTGTATCCACACACGTTCACATATATGTATTAATTCAGCCTTATATGCTTGTATTAAAGTATACAGAGTTCTTCTTTAAAGGAAGTAACAACAAGGTCTAGTAACACAAGCTAACAGGAAATGGCTGTCTGAAGCTCAAAACCGCATGGCTAGAAAGAGATATGCATGCTTTGCAAAAGAATGCCACATTTATGATGAAGGTATCTGGAGAGAGAATTGCTGAATGCATGACATCATAGCTGCAGAAACATATATATGCATATATACATATATACCTTTTTACACTTATATCTAATATGTGCATTAGACATATATTTTACATTTGCTATAATACTGGTTATATAAGCATCTTGTATATTGACGTTCATCTTTGGTTTAGATAAGTGAAGGATGTTTTATCAGATAAATGTTGGTACAAAATAAACAAGGATGATTCCGCGAAATATTTGAACAGAGCGAAGGTTGACAAACATGGTGGTTAGATATCTAAATTCTAAGAATTATAAATGCGTCACATATGTACCTTGTTTCTAGGAAATTATCATGACTTTTTTTACTTTGGCTGTATAAAGATGAAATTGATCAATTCGCTACCTGATTGGATGTAACGTAGGGCAGGTCTATATTAATTTGCGGTTTGAAGGATATAAATTGTCTACGATGTCTAAATAAAGGAGCAACCATTTTATACCTATCAACGTGTATTGGTCTTCAGTGGTTGTCCGGCCGGTGATTCACCCACAGACAAACCAGGGGCTCCTTTCAAAATACAAGCTTGAAATACTGCAATAATATTCTGGGTTTAAAAAAATACCAATTTTTGGCAATATACTGCATCTGGTGCCTTTGCAGCATAGCATTTGTCAGTGTGAAAGACAAGCTTGAAATACTTTTCAATAATTTTCTGGGTTTAAAAAAACAAAAATTCTGGACAAAAAACTAAATTTGCAGCCTTTTCTGCATCTGCCAGTGTGAGATATGCGCATTAGATACTGGTGTTCTATTCTGTTATTTAAAAAAATACCCATTTTGGGCAAAAAAACTAATTTGAAGCCTTTGTTGCATATGTCAGTGTGAGATACACGCGTTGGATACTAGTGCATTATTCTGTTATTAAAAAAACACCCATTTTTGGTAAAATAATAAGTCTGCAGCCTTTGCTGCATCTGTCAGTGTGAGATACACATGTTAGATACTGCTGTTCTGTTATCAAAAAAAACAACCATTTTGGGCAAAATACTTAATTTTGCAGCCTATGCTGCATTTGTTAGTGTGACATACAAGCTTGAAATACTGCAATAATAATCTGGGCTAAAAAAAAAACACAAATTTTTGGCAATATCCTACATCTGGTGCATTTGCAGCATTTGTCAGTGTAAAATTGATGCTTGCAATACTTCAATAATTTTCTGGGTTTAAAAAACGCCCATTTTTTGCAAGACCCCACATCTGGGGCCTTAGCAGAATTTGTCACTGTGAAATCCGATCTTGAAATACTGTAATAATTTTCTGGGTTTAAAAAACACCCATTTTTGGCAATACCCTACATCTGGGGCCTATGCTGCATTTTTTTGTGTGAAATACAAGCTTGAAATACTGCAATAATAATCTGGGTATAAAAAAAACACCCATTTTTGGCAATATCCTACAACTGGTGCCTTTGCAGCATAGCATTTGTCAGTGTGAAAGACAAGCTTGAATTACTTCAATAAGTTTCTGGGTCTAAAAAAAACACCCATTTTGTGCAAAAAACTAAATTTGCAGCCTTTGCCGCATCTGTCACTGTGAGATACACACGTTAAATACTGGTGTCCTATTCTGTTATTTAAAAAACACCCATTTTGGGCAAAATACTTAATTTTGCAGCCTATGCTGCATTTGTTAGTGTGACATACAAGCTAGAAATACTGCAATAATAATCTGGGTTTAAAAAAACACCAATTTTTGGCAATATCCTGCATCTGGTACCTTTGCAGAATTTGTCAGTGTGAAAGACAAGCTTGAAATACTTCAATAATTTTCTGGGTTTAAAAAAACACAAATTTTGGACAAAAAACTAAATTTGCAGCTTTTGCTGCATTTGTAAGTGTGAGATACATTAGATACTGGTGAATTATTCTGTTGTTAAAAAAACACAAATTTTTGGCAAAATAATAAATCTGCAGCCTTTGCTGCATATGTCAGTGTGAGATACACGCGTTAGATACTGCTGTTCTATTCTGTTATCAAAAAAACAACCATTTTGGGCTAAATACTTAATTCTGCAGCCTATGCTGCATCTGTAAGTGTGAGATACAAGCATTAGATACTGGTGTTCTATTTTGTTATTACAAAAACACACATTTTGGGCAAAAAACTAAATATGCGGTATTTGCTGCATCTGTCAGTGTGAGATACACGCGTTAGATACTGCTGTTATATTCTGTTATTAAAAACACACCCATTTTGGGAAAGATCCTACATTTGAGAAATATGAAGAGAGAGTCAAATAAGGGACGTAGCCCCGGTTGTGGTGCTGCTGGTAAAGCTCCCGTTGCAGGGAGTAGACATCTGTGCCAGCTACACACACAAGTGAAACACCTTCCTCAGGTGCGAGTAGGCGACAGAACCTTCAGCGGTATTTGGTCAGGCATAATGCGGCGAGGCCAGAACAAGTACAGGCGTTAGTAGATTGGGTGGTTGACAGTGCCTCCAGTTTCTTTACATTGTCTCCCACCCAGTCTCCTGCTAAAAGATTAGAGTTGGCACCTGCAGCCGATGTCCATCAGTATTTCACCTCACCCCCTTGCAAATCAGCCAAGCAGTCTGAGCACCAAGTCATGCAGCAGTCTCTTCTGCTTTTTGATGACTCTGCTAGCGGTGTTTCTCAGGGCCATCCACCTAGCCCTTCCCCAGAAGTGGAAGAGATTGAGTGCGCCGATGGTCAACCACTTATGCTTCAAGATGAGTACATGGGAGGACCACCGCAGCATGTCTCAGATGATGACGAAACACAGGTGGCAACTGCTGTGGCTTTTTGCAGTGTGCAGACCGCCAAGGAGGGCAAGGGTGAAAACTGGGTGGAAGATGATGTGGAGGACGATGAGGTCCTCGACCCCACATGAAATCAAGGTCATGCGAGTGACCTGTGTAATTTGGAGGAAGAGGCGGTGGTTGCACAGAGCCACCAGCACAGCAGAAGAGAGAGAAGGGTGCAAAAACAGGTGTCCCCTAGACAGTACGCCTGCTACTGCCTACCGCAGCAAGGGACCGAGCACACCAAAGCTAGCTCCAAGAAGTTCACTGGCATGGCAGTTCTTCAAACAATGTGCTGATGACAAGACACAAGTGGTTTGCACGCTGTGCAATCAGAGCCTAACGCTAGGCATAAACCTTGTCAACCTCAGCACAACCTGCATGACCAGGCATCTAAGTGCAAAGCACGAGCAGCAGTGGAGTAGACACCACAAAAACCAAGAAAGGTCTCTGGCTCCTCCAGAGACCTTTCTTGGTCTCTGGAGGAGCCAGAGACCTCCTGCTTCCTCTTCTGCTGCAGTCTCAGCCTCTTCATCCACCTCTGGAGTGACAGTGCCACCTGCCACCCCGCAAACAGAGGATCTGCCAGCAACAGCACCACCTGGGTCAACAAGCATCTCCACATTGTCCTACGGAAGAGTTCAGCTCTCCATCTCCCAAACACTGGAGCGGAAGAAGAAGTACCCCTATACCCACCCGTGATCCCTGGCCCTGAATGGCAGCATTTCAAAATTACTGTCCTCTGAAATGCAGTCATTCCGTCTGGTGGAGATAAAGAGTTTTAAAAGCCTTATGGAGGTGGCTGTCTCACAGTACGTTGTGCCCAGCCGCCACTACTTTTCCAGGCTTGCCATCCCTTCCCTGCACAACCAAGTGGGGGACAAAATCAGGTGTGCACTGCCCAACGCCATCTGTGGCAAGGTGCACCTCACTACGGATACGTGGAACAGTAAGCACGGTCGGGGACGTAATATCTCTCTAACGGCACACTGGGTAAATACAGTGGCGGCTGGGCCTGAGGCGGATAGCAGTTTGGCGCATGTCCTTCCACCACCGAGGATTGCAGGGCGCTTCAGTTTGCTTCCTGTTGCTTCCTCCTCCTACTCTGCTTCCTCATCCTCTACCCCCTCCTCATCCGGTCAGCGTAACACCTTCACCACCAACTTCAGCACAGCCAGGGGTAAACGACAGCAGACAGTTTTAAAGTTATCTGTTTGGGGGACAAACCCCACACCGTGCAGTAGCTGTGGACAGGCCTTGAACAACAGACAGATGTGTGGTTGGTGTAAGTGAGCCTCAAGCCCAGCCTGGTGGAGTGCGATAATGGACGAAATCTCGTAGCAGCTCTGGGACTAGCCGGTTTGACGCATATCCCTTGCCTGGCGCATGTGCTGAATTTGGTGGTGCAGAGGTTCCTTAAAAATAACCCTGATATGTCAGAGCTGCTGCATTAAAGTGTGGGACGTCTGTGCGCACTTTCGACGTTCTCACCCTGCTGCTGCTTGCCTGTCAGGGCTGCAGCGTAACTTCGGCCTTCTAGCTCACTGACTCATATGCGACCTGCCCACAAGGTGGAACTCTGAGTCGCTTTGCGGAACAGCACCACTTCACCACCAATGACTGGGCATCCATGCAAGACCTCTGTTACTTGTTGCGCTGTCTTTAGTACCCCACCAACATGGCCAGTGCCGATAACGCCATTCTCAGCGTTACTATACCACTTCTATGCCTCCTTGAAAAAACACTCCTGGCGATGATGGAAGAGGATGTGGCACAGGAGGAGGAGGAGGAAGAGGGATCATTTCATAAGGTTTCCGGCCAGTCATTCACAAGTGGCTCTGAGGGTGGGTTCCTACACCCACAAATGCCAGGTACACAATTGTCCAGCCAGGGCACAGTTCTGGAGGATGATGAGGTGGAGGATGAGGAGATGGAGGAGGAGGAACCGTGTTCACAGCAGGGTGGCACCCAAACAAGCTCATGGCCATCACTGGTGCGTGGCTGAGGGGATACAGAGGACATAGATGATACACCTCCCACAGAGGACGGATTTTCGTTGCCTCTAGGCATCCTGGCACACCTGAGTGATTACATTTTGCAGTGTCTCCGCAAAGACCGCCGAGTTGCCCACATTCTAACTTGTGCTGATTACTGGGTGGCCACGCTGCTGAATCCCTGTCACAAGGACAATGTACCGTCCTTAATTCCCTCACTGGAGCGCGATCGTAAGATGCGCGAGTACTAGCACACGCTGGTAGGCACGCTGCTGGTGGCATTTCCACCTGACAGTGGGGGCACAGTGGAATCACAAGGCGAAGGCAGAGGAGGAGGAAGAGGTCGCCAATGCAGCTGTGGCACCTCCAGCACCTCAGAAGGCAGGGTTAGCATGGCCAAAATGTGGAAAAGCATTGTCAGCACGCCACAACAACCAGCACCACCAGCTGATATGGAATGTCTTAGCAGGAGGCAGCATTTCAGCAACATTGTGGAGCAGTATGTGTGCATACACCTACACTTACTGAATGACGGGTCTGCCCCCTTCAACCTCTGGGTCTCCAAATTGGGCACATGGCCTGAGCTTGCCCTTTGCACCTTGGATGTGCTGGCCTGCCCTGCAGCCAGTGTATTGTCTGAACATTTGTTTAGCATGGCTGGAGGAGGTTATCACAGGTAATATTTCCCATTGTTTTGGGGTGTACCCTAATTTAAAAAAAAAATAAATTAAAACCAAAAACCAGTGTAGGCTACCTCCTCCACCGCCGCTACCACCTACACTGCAACATTCGCTGCCTCCTCAACCTCATACTCCATATGGACCTCGTCCTCCTAGATCAAGATTATAATTTTTTATTTTTATGTATTTTATGTTATTTGAAGTCATATCCACATTTGTTTGCAGAGCACTTGCCATGCTCTTAACCACATTTTGCTGTCATTTGCAGCCCTCTAGCCCTTAATCTAGGAAATGGGGGCAAAATAGTGATAATCCAGCAGTTCGACTGCCCCCCTGTCACGGCTGAGGATGGGGAAAACCCTCAGCCATGTGATGCCATGAGATGCTAGTCGCTGCTCGGCCAGGACAACAGAATAAGGAAGCAGGTCACCTCCTAATGCATCCCTAATCCGACCCTGACTCCTAGCTGCATGAGCCGACCTTGAAGGTAGCAGGGCTCATGCTCAGGAACCTCGGATCCCTATTCATCCTCCGCCGATCCCTGAGCTAGGAGCTGGGTAGACCACCTGTTCCTCCTGGATGCGGAGAAACAGGAGTCTAAACTGGCCGAGCTGCAATGGGATATAAACATAAACAGACTATGGATATGGCAGGAGAGTGAAATACTTCCACCTTTACCTGCCACAGACACACTGACTGGATCCCTGGACACAAGTGCTGAAGTCCACACACAGACATATAAAAGGCACACCTACAAAGACAGGTTGCAAGGTGCAACCGCATACATAATGTTGCCAGCGGCAACCACAGGTGAGGTAACATACTACAGCCCTCACCTATGATTGACAACAAGACCAAACCGCAGATAACTGCATGCGGTTCCAGGAGTCACGACCATAACCATGGTCGTGACACCCCCGGAGCAATTCCAGAAGATGTCAGTAGCATATAGGTTAAGAATTGACAAGCTCAGTGTCTTGTCTACAAATGCTCGCAGTTTAGGAAATAAGATCAATGAACTTGAGTCTATAATGGCATCTGAGAATATAGATTTAGTGGCGGTTACTGAGACATGGTTCAATGGGACTAATGACTGGGATATAACAATACCAAGGTTCTCTACATAGGAAAGATAGAGAAAGCAAGAAATTGGAAGGGGTGGCCCTGTACGTGAAAGATAGCATAAAAACTAATCTAATACAAGTGAGCGAGACCAATTTAGAGTCAGTTTGGGTTACGTTGCAGCTTGATAATCATAAGGTAACTCATGTAGGTGTGATATATGAGTCATGAACAGCGCCACCCATTAGTTTCAAAGTCTTATGACAAGATTATTAGTGTATCCTTTTGAATGGAAAATTTGAGATAAAAATTAGCGATTAGAATATTTGCGATCTACACTACTCATAAACAGCGCCATCTATTGGATTCATAGTCTTGTCATAATACTATGAAAACAATAGATGGTGCTGTTCATGAGTCATTACAAGCAGGGCAATAGTACTCAGATACACCCTAGCAAGCTTATATTACCGCAGATAAGTCGCTAGAAGATGTGTGACTGATAGCAGCAATACGATATACACCTAGCTAGCGCAGGCTATTATAGGCTGAGTGCTACTTGGTGTGTGGACTCTGTTGAGCAGTGTGCCCCACTTACTAGCGCCCCAACAAGATGAACAGCGCCAATGGCCAATGGCAGTTTTGTCATAAGACTATAAAACCAATAGATGACGCTGTTTATGACTCATGAACAACGCCATCTATTGGTGTCATAGTCTTATGACAATACTATTACTCCTGTCATAAGACTATGAAACCAATAGATGGCGCTGTTCATGAGTAGTGTAGATCATTAATTTTGTGCATGTCTTTCCCATATGCCCATGTTTATGCAAATGAGTTTTACATGACAAAACTGTATAGAAAGGTTATTGAATATTATGTTAGGCCAATTAGAAAACTGTTTGTCTCCCTAATAATATTGATCTAGGGGTGCAGGTCCACCCAAGCCATCCAACAGATCTTAAGTAACTTTGAGGCTTACTGGCTCTCAGTCAGATGAGAGCTGGTTTGGAATGTCTCATAGTGCACAAGGCTGCCATTGTAAGGTATGCTGACTAAGCCTGTTATCTGTCTCATGGATAGATTGATGGCTTGCATATACCTGGAATTTGGCATATAGCCTTTGTGTGGTTGTCTATTGTATGCTGTAGATAATAGGAGTCCAAGACACATCCAGCTATCCTCTTAATGCTGTTTCCAAATCATTTTGATAGGGTTTACATCAATTTCTAGCCTTTTTTTTGTGAACTAGACACCCTCTCTTCTTCAGAGCAGGGGGTGTCTGGTTTGATGCTCCGGTCTCTCATTGCACTCAGATGTGCCGAGCATGCTCGCTCAACACTACTCCGCAATATTGAAGAGCACCTTCAAGGTCATTCAGCTAACAAGGACAAATTTCATTCATGTTGTCTTGTCATTTTAGGTGGAGAGCTGACTTGTATGTCTCATTCAGAGAAGTGTACAGAAGTAGCCAACCAAAAGGAACTGTGATAACACGTGTCACAGTGCTAACGAAAGACATTGAGGAAGTAAATTAACATTTTCTTGCCATTGTTACTTAATGTGTTACCAATTCCTTTTAGTTTGCCTACATCTGTAATCCTGGGTGGGATATTTTATTCTCTTGCACTTGTTGATGGAGAAATAGGCTGCACATCTCACTTTCAGTGGAATGTTACATATAGGTCTCTCTAGCCAGAAAAATATGAGCCCCAGGAGGCTGGAGAGTGCTGTATACCAATTTATATGCAAATTGGAGCATATTTGATTCAGGCAGAATCAATTTGGGTCCAATCTGAGCTTTTGAAAAAATTCCCTGAATTGGAGACAGAAGGAATTTCAAGAGATTTGCTTATCTCTAGTCAAAAATTTGTCTAAAAAGTGGAGCAAATTGGCACATTTTTGGTGCATCAAGGGTTTCTACACAGGAGGGCTGTCCTGTGGTCAGCTCCTCTGTGTTGAAATTGCTGGACTCTGAACCATTGCTATGACAGCTTGGGGCCTTTTGAAGCCTTCCTGCTCTGTCATAATAATCTGCCTGCTAAGCTGTGCCTGTGGCATGGCTTGACAGATAGCAAGTAACAGTCTCATAGAACTCTATTCTAATTCAGTCTATGGTACAAGCAATCTATTTTAATTCCGTCTATTTGCAAGTCCCCTAAGGGGACATCAAATTACAGGAAAAAAACAAACAAAAAAAAAAAAACATTCTCTATATATACAGAGAATGATATCAATCATTTATAAGATGACCCCAGTGTACACCTGAACTCAATAAGAACAGAGGTTTAAAAATTTTGCACTGCATTTCACAGTGGCAGGTTCTCTTTAATGTGTCAGAGAACAAATGCCCTACTTGCCCACCCACCCGCCCTGCATGAAGACAAACATGTGAACATTATCTAAAAGAAGAAATTTTAACATTTACAGGGTGTGCACCACAGTTTTTAGTCATGTAAAGTGAGTACATTTTCTGATTTGCAGATCTATTCTCACATGGTAACATATACAGTATATTAACAATACATGAAAGGGGCAGAATTGCAGCAGGTGCGATTATATGACTTTTATGGAGCATTAAGGAACTAAGAAAATTACTGTAATAAGATTTCCAGTCTTTATGAAATGTAGAAGATGGGAGAAGAACATTCAAATTTACTTTTAAAAACCTTTATTTGTTTCTGCATAAAAAAAAAAAATTCAAGTCAAAATTATGAATAATTGGCCAATTTGCTGAATGTATCAATCATACCTCATTAGTCAGATTCGCCTCATTTTGGTGGTTTTCATTTTCTGCTGAACAAAAGTTTATTTATTTGACAGTTTAGCATATGAATGTAATGGTTAGAGGAGGAAATCAAAGTATACACTATTCACATGTAGCTTTATGCGGAACAAGCCATCATGACATTTTGTTCTTAAAAATGTCATACAACTCAGTTGAATAATTAAACCCAATTGAAGTGTTTTCAAAGGGTCAATTTATCATTATTATTCCTTGGTAGTAATGACAGTTTGTTTATTTGTAAGGCAGCCATCACAATACAAGCATCGCACATACACAGTTGAGTCACATTATTATCACCACCAGCAAAATATCCACAGTAACTGCCGTGTGCAGCATGGACAGCAGCTAGATAGACTGGAAATGACTCAATAAGGTTGTCTTTGGTTGTCTTTGGTAACTGGAGCCATGCTGACTGCATTGCACCCCGCAGCTACTGGAAGGTGCATGGGGAAGGAGCCATAGAGCGAACACAATGATTGAGGTGGTCCCACAGATGCTCAATTGGGTTCAAGTCTGGGGAATTATGAGGCCAGGGTAGTCTTGGTCATGGTCTTAAAACCAATGGCAAACATTCCTAGCTGTGTGACATCTTGCATTGTCTTGCTGTAAGATCCTGTGACGGACTGAACCGTCACTAGGGCTGCTGGAGAGGCCTGAGGGCTAACCTCTTTCCTATGTACTATGGACCCAGAACTATGGAGACCCCTTCCCCCCCCCAAGCTCATTATTCTACAAAGGGAAAAATTGGTAGTTTCTGCCTGTGAGTGATTATGTTATCCCATTGTGTTGGTTAATTGTATCACAAGTGGGTGTTGTCTGCCTGTGAGTAATTACGTTATCCCATTGTGTTGATTAATTGTATCACATGTGTGTGTGCTTTCTGCCTGTAACTGCATGTGATTTGGTTTATGTAAAAACTGTCGCAGTCTTCCACAAGGTCCCCATGGGAAGTGTCCCTTGCTGGAAGACCTGCATAAAAGGCTGGCATGTAGCAGAGTGGCAAGGTGACATAGTGTGGATAAGGCAGCAGCATGAGGAGGCCACAGAGTGGCAAGGTGACATAGTTTGGAGATGGCAGCAGCAGATACATCAGGAGACCACAAAGTGACCCGGTAACAGTGTGGGGCGGTGGGTGGCAATACCAGTACCCGATGACGAAGGTGGTTGCAAGAAGGAGCACTTGGCATCAGATGTGTGGTATCAGGCGGGTTGCAGGATTAGAATAGTAGCTGACACAGGTAGCCAGAAAAAAACTGGTCTCTTTTGTCAAATTATTGGTGTGGCACCATGGGTGATCTAGTCTGATGCACCAGGCATTGGTGTGTGGAAATCCTGGCTGATCCGGGCCTGATTCATCTTGATGCAGCGTCCCACTATGTGCTATATGTGGGTACTTTAAACTGTTGCTAAATGTCATATCAAGTATATTGTGGTGTCATGCTGTAATTCCCTTTAACAGGCTGGTAATGTAATTTACCTTAATTCGCCCCTAGCTGGCGTTGCCACCACTTATATATATAGCTGGGGGGGGGGGGGTCAAGTCAGTGTGTGTGTTGCGGATGAGAATGAAGAGAGGAGGAAGTTAATGGAGGAGGTGAAAATGTGTTTTTCCATCAAAATAAGTCACAAAAGATTTTACCACATATTACTACAGCACTTAACGCTGAATACAATTTTTTTTCCACCGAAATTAGTCACTAAATATTTTACCGCATATAAGTGCAGCTCTGAACGCTGAATAAAATGTATTTTTCAACCAAAATACTTCAATAAAGACCACATATAAGGGAGCACGGAGATGGAAAGGGTCTTGGGATTCCCCCCGCACTATACAGATGTCTCAGAAATTAACTGTTGCTCCCGACAGCAGCTCCTGTGAAGGTCATGAAGCGTCCCGGTCATCCGGCATATATTCTCTCCGCTGGATTATTTTGAAAGTGTGTAGAAGCCACACGGGGCCCCCACACTGCAGATTTAACCCCAAAAGTTTTTACTGCATATAAGCGCAGCGCTTAACGCTGAATACAATTTTTTTTTCCACTAAAATAAGTCACAAAAGATTTTAACGCATATAAGTGCAGCTCTAAACGCTGAATAAAATGTATTTTTCCACCAAAATACTTCAATATTTTACCACATATAACAGAGCACAGAGATACAAAGGGTCTTCGGATTCCCCCCGCACTATACGGATGTCTCAGAAATGAACCACTGCTCCCGACAGCAGCTCCTGGGAAGGTCATGGAGCGTTCCGGTCATCTGGCATCTATTCGCTCCGCTGCTCCAGGCTGCAGATTTAACCACATATAACTGCAGTGCTGACCACTGAATAAATTGAGTTTTTCAACCGAAATACTTCAATAAAGATTTTACCACATATAACCGCCGCACTGACTGATTGCTACCGCCACTACTTCGGTAAACCCCTGCTCCTTCCCGGGTAGGTAGGTTGCTGCGAAGCAGGGGATCTACCTTGGGCACGTTTGGCACCCTGCTGAATCCCAGACATGCTTTCAACACATACATCTGTTTGTACTGAAATAAGCCACTAAACGCTTTCAACACATATACCTGCCGCCGACGTGAACTGAAAATGCATTTTTCTGTTTGTACTGAAATAGGCCACTAAACACTTTCAACACATATAACCTCCGCCGACTTAAACTGAGAATGTATTTTTCTTTTTGTACTGAAATACAAAAAAAACTAATATAACCCCCGTACTGACTCACTGCTACAACTGCTTCTTCCATGAACCCCTGCACCACTAGTTCCTGGGCAGGTAGGCTGCTGCGAAGCAGGTGCTCTTCCCCGGGCACGTTTTGGCTGGTATAATTTGGATGATTATGGCTTACAGTTTATGAAACGCCAAAGTCACACTTTTGAGGTACCCTTTGCTCAGGGGATATGGATTAATTAGCTGACTGGAGTGTGACACTTTGAGCCTAGAATATTGAACCTTTTCACAATATTCTAATTTTAAGTTGCATTAATGCAACTCCTTTTAAGTTGCATTACTGAAATAAATGGACTTTAGCATGATATTCTAATTCTTCGAGTTTCACCTGTATGCCTAAGGCCTCCTGCACACGACCCAATGATTTTGCAGTCAGTTTTAAACTGATCCGTTTTTTTTGATTCAGTAGTGTTTCCATTCCGTTTTGCCATTCCGTTTTTCCGTTTGGCTTCCATTTGTGATCCGTTTTTTGCGGATCGCAAACGGAAATAGAAGCATAAAATAATGTTTAAACAGTAAGTACATAAATAAATTGGGCTGGGCATAAAATTTTTATTAGATGGTTCTGCAAAAATGGAACAGATACGGAAGACATACGGATGCATTTTTTGGGGGAACCATTGACTTGAATAGAGCCACGGAACTTGATTTGCAGGCAATAATAGGACATGTTCTATGTTTCAACAGAATAGAAATTCAGAAATCGAAGGCGTTTTTGTGTGGATCCATTGAAATGAATGGTTCCATATACGGTCCGTATACGGAACGCAAAAAGTGAACGTAAACGGAAAACGTGTGCAAGGGGCCTAACACAGATCATTTTGGTTTTGAGTATGTATAATTTACAATGACTCTGTTTTCTGTCCCATAAACATTGCTTTAGGCCTCTTGCACACGACCGTATGGCTTTTTCAGTATTTTGCGGAACGGAACAACTGGCCCCTGATAGAACAGTACTATCCTTGTCTGTTATGAGGACAATATTAGGACATGTTCTATCTTTGAACGGAGCGTAAAAACAGAAATACAGAAATGGAAGGCATACGGAGTACGTTCCGTTTATTTTTTATTTTTTGCGGATCCATTGAAATGAATGGTTCTGTAAATGATAAAAAAAAAGGTTTGTGTGCAAGAGGCCTTACCCATGTATATACAGGTCCTTCTAAAAATATTTGCATATTGTGATAAAGTTCATTATTTTCTGTAATGTACTGATAAACATTAGACTGTCATATATTTTAGATTCATTACACACAACTGAAGTAGTTCAAGCCTTTTATTGTTTTAATATTGATGATTTTGGCATACAGCTCATGAAAACCCCATTCTCAAAAAATTAGCATATAATGAAAAGGTTCTCTAAACAAGCTATCACTAGTGTTGAGTGCGAATATTCGAATATCGAATTTTTTTCGCGAATATCGGCACTTCGCTAATTCGCGAATATTTCGAATATAGTGATCTAAATTCGATATTTCGAATATTCGTTTTTTTTTTTTTTTTTGTTTTTTTTTATTGTTATATTTTTTTCTTTCCCACTTCCCTAAAGTTGTTCTTACCTGTCCTTTGGATTCCTGGCTTCCTGGCTGCTCCAGTCAGTGCCCGTTGCCGCTTCTGCCGACTTCCATGCTCATGGAGCGTCCCCATCACCATGGGAACATCTCCATATACTAGAATGTACTGTCGGATTTGAGAATTACGTTGAAATCGCAATTCGATTTTTTCAAGTTATAATAATCGAATTTCGATTTTTAACTTAGCACTGCTATATGCCATATTAGGCTAACTAATATGGCATATAGCAGTGCTAAGTTAAAATCGAAATTCGATTATTATAACTTGAAAAAATCGAATTGCGATTTCAACGTAATTCTCAAATTCGACAGTACATTCTAGTATATGGAGTCGTTCCCATGGTGATGGGGACGCTCCATAAGCATGGAATATGGCTTCAATGGCTTGGTAGAATTAGCGAATTGACGAATATATTCGTTATATTCCACAAAACGAATATAACGAATGTATTCGTCATAGTCCACAAAACGAAGATAACAAAGTATTCGTCATATTCCACAAAACGAAGATAACGAAGTATTCTGCATCTTCGTTTTAGCTACCTATTCATCAATTTCGCTAATTCTAGCAATGATATAGGAAAGTTGACTATAGAGACAGCTAAGTATAATTCGCTATGCGATTATATGACTGCTTTTTTTTATAAATAGTATAATTATAATAATTATCAGGTATTATAATTATTCTATTTATTTTTAAAAAAAAGCAGTAATATAATCGCATAGCGAATTAAACTTAGCTGTCTCTATAGTCAACTTTCCTATATCATTGCTAGAATTAGCGAAATTGATGAATAGGTAGCTAAAACGAAGATGCAGAATACTTCGTTATCTTTGTTTTGTGGAATATAACGAATACATTCGTTATATTCGTTTTGTGGAATATGACGAATACATTCGTTATATTCGTTTTGTGGAATATAACGAATATATTCGTCAATTCGCTAATTCTACCAAGCCATTGAAGCCATATTCCATGCTTATGGAGCGTCCCCATCACCATGGGAACGACTCCATATACTAGAATGTACTGTCGGATTTGAGAATTACGTTGAAATCGCAATTCGATTTTTTCAAGTTATAATAATCGAATTTCGATTTTAACTTAGCACTGCTATATGCCATATTAGTTAGCCTAATATGGCATATAGCAGTGCTAAGTTAAAATCGAAATTCGATTATTATAACTTGAAAAAATCGAATTGCGATTTCAATAGGAGAGTAGCCTTTAAGTTAAAATCGAAATTCGATTATTTAAATCGCATATTAATCGCGATAACAAGAATAATGACGAATATTCGATTTCGACGAATATAAAACTAATATTCTATTGAATATTCGCGAATTTCGTCGAAATCGAATATGGCACCTGCCGCTCATCACTAGCTATCACCTAATCATCTGAATCAACTAATTAACTCTAACCACCTGCAAAAGATTCCCGAGGCTTTTAAAAACTCCCAGCCTGGTTCATTACGCAAATCCGCAATCATGGGTAAGACTGCCGACCTGACTGCTGTCCAGAAGGCCATCATTGACACCCTCAAGCAAGAGGGTAAGACACAGAAAGAAATTTCTGAACGAATAGGCTGTTCCCAGAGTGCTGTATCAAGGCACCTCAGTGGGAAGTCTGTGGGAAGGAAAAAGTGTGGCAGAAAACGCTGCACAACGAGAAGAGGTGACCGGACCCTGAGGAAGATTGTGGAGAAGGACCGATTCCAGACCTTGGGGGACCTGCGGAAGCAGTGGACTGAGTCTGGAGTAGAAACATCCAGAGCCACCGTGTACAGGCGTGTGCAGGAAATGGGCTACAGGTGCCGCATTCCCCAGGTCAAGCCACTTTTGAACCAGAAACAGCGGCAGAAGCGCCTGACCTGGGCTACAGAGAAGCAGCACTGGACTGTTGCTCAGTGGTCCAAAGTACTTTTTTCGGATGAAAGCAAATTTTACATGTCATTCGGAAATCAAGGTGCCAGAGTCTGGAGGAAGACTGGGGAGAGGGAAATGACAAAATGCCTGAAGTCCAGTGTCAAGTACCCACAGTCAGTGATAGTCTGGGGTGCCATGTCAGCTGCCGGTGTTGGTCCACTGTGTTTTATCAAGGGCAGGGTCAATGCAGCTAGCTATCAGGAGATTTTGGAGCACTTCATGCTTCCATCTGCTGAAAAGCTTTATGGAGATGAAGATTTCATTTTTCCGCACGACCTGGCACCTGCTCACAGTGCCAAAACCACTGGTAAATGGTTTACTAACCATGGTATTACTGTGCTCAATTGGCCTGCCAACTCTCCTGACCTGAAACCCATAGAGAATCTGTGGGATATTGGGAGGAGAAAGTTGAGAGACGCAAGACCCAACACTCTGGATGAGCTTAAGGCCGCTATCGAAGCATCCTGGGCCTCCATAACACCTCAGCAGTGCCACAGGCTGATTGCCTCCATGCCACGCCGCATTGAAGCAGTCATTTCTGCAAAAGGATTCCCGACCAAGTATTGAGTGCATAACTGAACATCATTATTTGAAGGTTGACTTTTTTTGTATTAAAAACACTTTTCTTTTATTGGTCGGATGAAATATGCTAATTTTTTGAGATAGGAAATTTGGGTTTTTATGAGCTGTATGCCAAAATCATCAATATTAAAACAATAAAAGGCTTGAACTACTTCAGTTGGTGGGTAATGAATCTAAAATATATGAAAGTCTAATGTTTATCAGTACATTACAGAAAATAATGAACTTTATCACAATATGCTAATTTTTTTAGAAGGACCTGTATATCACCCACTGGTCAGTGCATCTGTAGCTTCAATTCAAGACTATTGTGTTGTATAATATCAAATGCTTTTGCAAAGTCTATATGTATCATATCAGCATCATGATAAACATCCAGATATATACCCTAAGGCTTTTTTCACATCTACATCAGAGATCTGGTAGGGATTAGGGATGAGCGAACTCGAACTGTATAGTTCGGGTTCGTACCGAATTTTGGGGTGTCCGTGACACGGACCCGAACCCGGACATTTTCGTAAAAGTCCGGGTTCGGGTTCGGTGTTCGTCGCTTTCTTCGCGCTTTTGTGACGCTTTCTTGGCGCTTTTTGAAAGGCTGCAAAGCAGCCAATCAACAAGCGTCATACTACTTGCCCCAAGAGGCCATCACAGCCATGCCTACTATTGGCATGGCTGTGATTGGCCAGAGCACCATGTGACCCAGCCTCTATTTAAGCTGGAGTCACATAGCGCCGCCCGTCACTCTGCTCTGATTAGCGTAGGGAGAGGTTGCGGCTGCGACAGTAGGGCGAGATTAGGCAGATTAACTCCTCCAAAGGACTTGATTAACTGATCGATCTGCAGCTGTGGATCATTGAGCTGCTGATCCTCAATTGCTCACTGTTTTTAGGCTGCACAGACCGTTTGTCAGTCTCATTTTTCTGGGGTGATCGGCGGCCATTTTGTGTCTTGTGGTGCGCCAGCACAAGCTGCGACCAAGTGCATTTAACCCTCAATGGTGTGGTTGTTTTTTGGCTAAAGCCTACATCAGGGTGAAGCTGTCACACCAAGTGCATTTAACCAGCAATAGTCTGTTCATTTTTTGGCCATATACAAAATCAGGGGCAAGCTGCGCCTGTCACCAAGTGCATTTAACCCTCAATGGTGTGGTTGTTTTTTGGCTAAAGCCTACATCAGGGTGAAGCTGTCACACCAAGTGCATTTAACCAGCAATAGTCTGTTCATTTTTTGGCCATATACAAAATCAGGGGCAAGCTGCGCCTGTCACCAAGTGCATTTAACCCTCAATGGTGTGGTTGTTTTTTGGCTAAAGCCTACATCAGGGTGAAGCTGTCACACCAAGTGCATTTAACCAGCAATAGTCTGTTCATTTTTTGGCCATATACAAAATCAGGGGCAAGCTGCGCCTGTCACCAAGTGCATTTAACCCTCAATGGTGTGGTTGTTTTTTGGCTAAAGCCTACATCAGGGTGAAGCTGTCACACCAAGTGCATTTAACCAGCAATAGTCTGTTCATTTTTTGGCCATATCCCAGTCTAATTCTGTCACTAAATCCATACCGGTCACCCAGCGCCTAAATACTAGGCCTCAAATTTATATCCAGCTAAATCTGTCCCTAGTGCTGTAGCTGGGCGAGTTATTTAGTGTCCGTTCAAGCACATTTCTTGTTCTGGGTTGAAATACAATTCTCAATTTAGCAATTTCATAATTTAGTGGTTCCTGCTATATCAGAGCTCTTTGAAATCTATCCCAAAAAGGGTATATAATATTGAAGGTGCACATAGGGTCATTCAGAGTAACTTCACACACACCCGCTACTGTGTATTTCCAAGTCTAATTCTGTCACTAAATCCATACCGGTGACCCAGCGCCTAAATACTAGGCCTCAAATTTAATTCCCTCTAAATCTCTCGTTACCCACCGCTGTACTGTTGTTGCTGGGCAAGATATTTAGTGTCCGTCAAAGCACATTTTTTGTTCTGGGTTGAAGTACAATTCCCAATTTAGCAATTTCATAATTTAGTGGTTTCTGCTATATCAGAGCTATTTGAAATCTATCCCAAAAAGGGTATATAATATTGAAGGTGCACATAGGGTCATTCAGAATAACTTCACACACACCCGCTACTGTGTATTTCCAAGTCTAATTCTGTCACTAAACCCATACCTGTCACCCAGCGCCTAAATACTAGGCCTCAAATTTAAATCCCTCTAAATCTCTCGTTACCGTTGTCCTGTTGTAGCTGGGAAAGTTATTTAGTGTCCGTCAAAGCACATTTTTTGTTCTGGGTTGAAGTACAATTCCCAATTTAGCAATTTCATAATTTAGTGGTTTCTGCTATATCAGAGCTATTTGAAATCTATCCCAAAAAGGGTATATAATATTGAAGGTGCACATAGGGTCATTCAGAATAACTTCACACACACCCGCTACTGTGTATTTCCAAGTCTAATTCTGTCACTAAACCCATACCTGTCACCCAGCGCCTAAATACTAGGCCTCAAATTTAAATCCCTCTAAATCTCTCGTTACCGTTGTCCTGTTGTAGCTGGGAAAGTTATTTAGTGCCCGTCAAAGCACATTTTTTGTTCTGGGTTGAAGTACAATTCCCAATTTAGCAATTTCATAATTTAGTGGTTCCTGCTATATCAGAGCTATTTGAAATCTATCCCAAAAAGGGTATATAATATTGAAGGTGCACATAGGGTCATTCAGAATAACTTCACACACACCCGCTACTGTGTATTTCCAAGTCTAATTCTGTCACTAAATCCATACCGGTGACCCAGCGCCTAAATACTAGGCCTCAAATTTAATTCCCTCTAAATCTCTCGTTACCCACCGCTGTACTGTTGTTGCTGGGCAAGATATTTAGTGTCCGTCAAAGCACATTTTTTGTTCTGGGTTGAAGTACAATTCCCAATTTAGCAATTTCATAATTTAGTGGTTTCTGCTATATCAGAGCTATTTGAAATCTATCCCAAAAAGGGTATATAATATTGAAGGTGCACATAGGGTCATTCAGAATAACTTCACACACACCCGCTACTGTGTATTTCCAAGTCTAATTCTGTCACTAAACCCATACCTGTCACCCAGCGCCTAAATACTAGGCCTCAAATTTAAATCCCTCTAAATCTCTCGTTACCGTTGTCCTGTTGTAGCTGGGAAAGTTATTTAGTGCCCGTCAAAGCACATTTTTTGTTCTGGGTTGAAGTACAATTCCCAATTTAGCAATTTCATAATTTAGTGGTTCCTGCTATATCAGAGCTATTTGAAATCTATCCCAAAAAGGGTATATAATATTGAAGGTGCACATAGGGTCATTCAGAATAACTTCACACACACCCGCTACTGTGTATTTCCAAGTCTAATTCTGTCACTAAATCCATACCGGTGACCCAGCGCCTAAATACTAGGCCTCAAATTTAATTCCCTCTAAATCTCTCGTTACCCACCGGTGTACTGTTGTTGCTGGGCAAGATATTTAGTGTCCGTCAAAGCACATTTTTTGTTCTGGGTTGAAGTACAATTCCCAATTTAGCAATTTCATAATTTAGTGGTTTCTGCTATATCAGAGCTATTTGAAATCTATCCCTAAAAGGGTATATAATATTGAAGGTGCACATAGGGTCATTCAGAATAACTTCACACACACCCGCTACTGTGTATTTCCAAGTCTAATTCTGTCACTAAACCCATACCTGTCACCCAGCGCCTAAATACTAGGCCTCAAATTTAAATCCCTCTAAATCTCTCGTTACCCACCACTGTACTGTTGTTGCTGGGCAAGATATTTAGTGTCCGTCAAAGCACATTTTTTGTTCTGGGTTGAAGTACAATTCCCAATTTAGCAATTTCATAATTTAGTGGTTTCTGCTATATCAGAGCTATTTGAAATCTATCCCTAAAAGGGTATATAATATTGAAGGTGCACATAGGGTCATTCAGAATAACTTCACACACACGCTTCTGTGCATTTCCAAGTCTAATTCTGTCACTAAATCCATACCGGTGACCCAGCGCCTAAATACTAGGCCTCAAATTTAAATCCCTCTAAATCTCTCGTTACCCACCGCTGTACTGTTGTTGCTGGGCAAGATATTTAGTGTCCGTCAAAGCACATTTTTTGTTCTGGGTTGAAGTACAATTCCCAATTTAGCAATTTCATAATTTAGTGGTTCCTGCTATATCAGAGCTATTTGAAATCTATCCCAAAAAGGGTATATAATATTGAAGGTGCACATTGGGTCATTCAGAATAACTTCACACACACCCGCTACTGTGTATTTTCAAGTCTAATTCTGTCACTAAACCCATACCTGTCACCCAGCGCCTAAATACTAGGCCTCAAATTTAAATCCCTCTAAATCTCTCGTTACCCACCGCTGTACTGTTGTTGCTGGGCAAGATATTCAGTGTCCGTCAAAGCACATTTTTTGTTCTGGGTTGAAGTACAATTCCCAATTTAGCAATTTCATAATTTAGTGGTTTCTGCTATATCAGAGCTATTTGAAATCTATCCCTAAAAGGGTATATAATATTGAAGGTGCACATAGGGTCATTCAGAATAACTTCACACACACGCTTCTGTGCATTTCCAAGTCTAATTCTGTCACTAAATCCATACCGGTCACCCAGCGCCTAAATACTAGGCCTCAAATTTATATCCCGCTGAATTTGAATACAATACATTGGGCCAAATAATATATTTGTTGTTGTGGTGAACCATAACAATGAGAAAAACATCTAGTAAGGGACGCGGACGTGGACATGGTCGTGGTGGTGTTAGTGGACCCTCTGGTGCTGGGAGAGGACGTGGCCGTTCTGCCACATCCACACGTCCTAGTGTACCAACTACCTCAGGTCCCAGTAGCCGCCAGAATTTACAGCGATATATGGTGGGGCCCAATGCCGTTCTAAGGATGGTAAGGCCTGAGCAGGTACAGGCATTAGTCAATTGGGTGGCCGACAGTGGATCCAGCACGTTCACATTATCTCCCACCCAGTCTTCTGCAGAAAGCGCACAGATGGCGCCTGAAAACCAACCCCATCAGTCTGTCACATCACCCCCATGCATACCAGGGAAACTGTCTCAGCCTCAAGTTATGCAGCAGTCTCTTATGCTGTTTGAAGACTCCGCTGGCAGGGTTTCCCAAGGGCATCCACCTAGCCCTTCCCCAGCGGTGAAAGACATAGAATGCACTGACGCACAACCACTTATGTTTCCTGATGATGAGGACATGGGAATACCACCTCAGCATGTCTCTGATGATGACGAAACACAGGTGCCAACTGCTGCGTCTTTCTGCAGTGTGCAGACTGAACAGGAGGTCAGGGATCAAGACTGGGTGGAAGACGATGCAGGGGACGATGAGGTCCTAGACCCCACATGGAATGAAGGTCGTGCCACTGACTTTCACAGTTCGGAGGAAGAGGCAGTGGTGAGACCGAGCCAACAGCGTAGCAAAAGAGGGAGCAGTGGGCAAAAGCAGAACACCCGCCGCCAAGAGACTCCGCCTGCTACTGACCGCCGCCATCTGGGACCGAGCACCCCAAAGGCAGCTTCAAGGAGGTCCCTGGCATGGCACTTCTTCAAACAATGTGCTGACGACAAGACCCGAGTGGTTTGCACGCTGTGCCATCAGAGCCTGAAGCGAGGCATTAACGTTCTGAACCTGAGCACAACCTGCATGACCAGGCACCTGCATGCAAAGCATGAACTGCAGTGGAGTAAACACCTTAAAACCAAGGAAGTCACTCAGGCTCCCCCTGCTACCTCTTCTGCTGCTGCCGCCTCGGCCTATTCTGCTGCTGCCGCCTCGGCCTCTTCCTCCGCCTCTGGAGGAACGTTGGCACCTGCCGCCCAGCAAACAGGGGATGTACCACCAACACCACCACCACCACCTCCGTCACCAAGCGTCTCAACCATGTCACACGCCAGCGTTCAGCTCTCCATCTCACAAACATTTGATAGAAAGCGTAAATTCCCACCTAGCCACCCTCGATCCCTGGCCCTGAATGCCAGCATTTCTAAACTACTGGCCTATGAAATGCTGTCATTTAGGCTGGTGGACACAGACAGCTTCAAACAGCTCATGTCGCTTGCTGTCCCACAGTATGTTGTTCCCAGCCGGCACTACTTCTCCAAGAGAGCCGTGCCTTCCCTGCACAACCAAGTATCCCATAAAATCAAGTGTGCACTGCGCAACGCCATCTGTAGCAAGGTCCACCTAACCACAGATACGTGGACCAGTAAGCACGGCCAGGGACGCTATATCTCCCTAACTGCACACTGGGTAAATGTAGTGGCAGCTGGGCCCCAGGCGGAGAGCTGTTTGGCGCACGTCCTGCCGCCGCCAAGGATCGCAGGGCAACATTCTTTGCCTCCTGTTGCCACCTCCTCCTTCTCGGCTTCCTCCTCCTCTTCTTCCACCTGCTCATCCAGTCAGCCACACACCTTCACCACCAACTTCAGCACAGCCCGGGGTAAACGTCAGCAGGCCATTCTGAAACTCATATGTTTGGGGGACAGGCCCCACACCGCACAGGAGTTGTGGCGGGGTATTGAACAACAGACCGACGAGTGGTTGCTGCCGGTGAGCCTCAAGCCCGGCCTGGTGGTGTGTGATAATGGGCGAAATCTCGTTGCAGCTCTGGGACTAGCCAATTTGACGCACATCCCTTGCTTGGCGCATGTGCTGAATTTGGTGGTGCAGAAGTTCATTCACAACTACCCCGACATGTCAGAGCTGCTGCATAAAGTGCGGGCCGTCTGTTCGCGCTTCCGGCGTTCACATCCTGCCGCTGCTCGCCTGTCTGCGCTACAGCGTAACTTCGGCCTTCCCGCTCACCGCCTCATATGCGACGTGCCCACCAGGTGGAACTCCACCTTGCACATGCTGGACAGACTGTGCGAGCAGCAGCAGGCCATAGTGGAGTTTCAGCTGCAGCACGCACGGGTCAGTCGCACTACAGAACAGCACCACTTCACCACCAATGACTGGGCCTCCATGCGAGACCTGTGTGCCCTGTTGCGCTGTTTCGAGTACTCCACCAACATGGCCAGTGGCGATGACACCGTTATCAGCGTTACAATACCACTTCTATGTCTCCTTGAGAAAACACTTAGGGCGATGATGGAACAGGAGGTGGCCCAGGAGGAGGAGGAGGAGGATGAGGAAGAGGGGTCATTTTTAGCACTTTCAGGCCAGTCTCTTCGAAGTGACTCAGAGGGAGGTTTTTTGCAACAGCAGAGGCCAGGTACAAATGTGGCCAGCCAGGGCCCACTACTGGAGGACGAGGAGGACGAGGATGAGGAGGAGGTGGAGGAGGATGAGGATGAAGCATGGTCACAGCGGGGTGGCACCCAACGCAGCTCGGGTCCATCACTGGTGCGTGGCTGGGGGGAAAGGCAGGACGATGACGATACGCCTCCCACAGAGGACAGCTTGTCCTTACCCCTGGGCAGCCTGGCACACATGAGCGACTACATGCTGCAGTGCCTGCGCAACGACAGCAGAGTTGCCCACATTTTAACCTGTGCGGACTACTGGGTTGCCACCCTGCTGGATCCACGCTACAAAGACAATGTGCCCACCTTACTTCCTGCACTGGAGCGTGATAGGAAGATGCGCGAGTACAAGCGCACGTTGGTAGACGCGCTACTGAGAGCATTCCCAAATGTCACAGGGGAACAAGTGGAAGCCCAAGGCCAAGGCAGAGGAGGAGCAAGAGGTCGCCAAGGCAGCTGTGTCACGGCCAGCTCCTCTGAGGGCAGGGTTAGCATGGCAGAGATGTGGAAAACTTTTGTCAACACGCCACAGCTAACTGCACCACCACCTGATACGCAACGTGTTAGCAGGAGGCAACATTTCACTAACATGGTGGAACAGTACGTGTGCACACCCCTCCACGTACTGACTGATGGTTCGGCCCCATTCAACTTCTGGGTCTCTAAATTGTCCACGTGGCCAGAGCTAGCCTTTTATGCCTTGGAGGTGCTGGCCTGCCCGGCAGCCAGCGTTTTGTCTGAACGTGTATTCAGCACGGCAGGGGGCGTCATTACAGACAAACGCAGCCGCCTGTCTACAGCCAATGTTGACAAGCTGACGTTCATAAAAATGAACCAGGCATGGATCCCACAGGACCTGTCCGTCCCTTGTCCAGATTAGACATTAACTACCTCCCCATAACCATATATTATTGGACTCCAGGGCACTTCCTCATTCAATCCTATTTTTATTTTCATTTTACCATTATATTGCGATGCTACCCAAAGTTGAATGAACCTCTCCTCTGCCTGTGTGCTAGGCCTAAATATATGCCAATGGACTGTTGCAGTGGTGGCTGACATGAAGCCTGATTCTCTGCTATGACATGCAGACTAATTCTCTGCTGACATGAAGCCAGATTGTCTGTTACGGGACCTCTCTCCTCTGCCTGGGTGCTGGGCCTAAATTTATGACCATGGACTGTTGCAGTGGTGGCTGACGTGAAGCCTGATTCTCTGCTATGACATGCAGACTGATTCTCTGCTGACATGAAGCCAGATCGTCTGTTACGGGACCTCTCTGCTCTGCCTGTGTGCTAGGCCTAAATATATGCCAATGGACTGTTGCAGTGGTGGGTGACGTGAAGCCTCATTCTCTGCTATGACATGCAGACTGATTCTCTGCTGACATGAAGCCAGATTGTCTGTTACGGGACCTCTCTGCTCTGCCTGTGTGCTAGGCCTAAATATATGCCAATGGACTGTTGCAGTGGTGGGTGACGTGAAGCCTCATTCTCTGCTATGACATGCAGACTGATTCTCTGCTGACATGAAGCCAGATCCTCTGTTACGGGAGCTCTCTCCTCTGCCTGGGTGCTGGGCCTAAATTTATGACAATTGACTGTTGCAGTGGTGGGTGACGTGAAGCCTGATTCTCTGCTATGATATGAAGACTGATTCTCTGCTGACATGAAGCCAGATTGTCTGTTACGGGACCTTTCTCCTCTGCCTGGGTTCTGGGCCTAAATTTATGAAAATTGACTCTTACAGTGGTGGGTGACGTGAAGCCTGATTCTAGGCTATGATATGAAGACTGATTCTCTGCTGACATGAAGCCAGATTGTCTGTTACGGGACCTTTCTCCTCTGCCTGGGTTCTGGGCCTAAATTTATGAAAATTGACTCTTACAGTGGTGGGTGACGTGAAGCCTGATTCTCTGCTATGATATGAAGACTGATTCTCTGCTGACATGAAGCCAGATTGTCTGTTACGGGACCTCTCTCCTCTGCCTGGGTGCTGGGCCTAAATTTATGACAATGGACTGTTGCAGTGGTGGCTGACGTGAAGCCTGATTCTCTGCTATGACATGCAGACTGATTCTCTGCTGTCATGAAGCCAGATTGTCTGTTACGGGACCTCTCTGCTCTGCCTGTGTGCTAGGCCTAAATATATGCCAATGGACTGTTGCAGTGGTGGCTGACGTGAAGCCTCATTCTCTGCTATGACATGCAGACTAATTCTCTGCTGACATGAAGCCAGATTGTCTGTTACGGGACCTCTCTCCTCTGCCTGGGTGCTGGGCCTAAATTTATGACAATGGACTGTTGCAGTGGTGGCTGACGTGAAGCCTGATTCTCTGCTATGACATGCAGACTAATTCTCTGCTGACATGAAGCCAGATTGTCTGTTACGGGACCTCTCTCCTCTGCCTGGGTGCTGGGCCTAAATATATGCCAATGGACTGTTGCAGTGGTGGCTGACGTGAAGCCTCATTCTCTGCTATGACATGCAGACTAATTCTCTGCTGTCATGAAGCCAGATTGTCTGTTACGGGACCTCTCTGCTCTGCCTGTGTGCTAGGCCTAAATATATGCCAATGGACTGTTGCAGTGGTGGGTGACGTGAAGCCTCATTCTCTGCTATGACATGCAGACTGATTCTCTGCTGACATGAAGCCAGATTGTCTGTTACGGGACCTCTCTGCTCTGCCTGTGTGCTAGGCCTAAATATATGCCAATGGACTGTTGCAGTGGTGGGTGACGTGAAGCCTCATTCTCTGCTATGACATGCAGACTGATTCTCTGCTGACATGAAGCCAGATTCTCTGTTACGGGACCTCTCTCCTCTGCCTGTGTGTGTGCTGGGCCTAAATATATGCCAATGGACTGTTGCAGTGGTGGCTGACGTGAAGCCTCATTCTCTGCTATGACATGCAGACTAATTCTCTGCTGACATGAAGACAGATTCTCTGTTACGGGACCTCCCTCCTCTGCCTGGGTGCTGGGCCTAAATATATGCCAATGGACTGTTGCAGTGGTGGCTGACGTGAAGCCTCATTCTCTGCTATGACATGCAGACTGATTCTCTGCTGACATGAAGCCAGATTCTCTGTTACGGGACCTCTCTCCTCTGCCTGTGTGTGTGCTGGGCCTAAATATATGCCAATGGACTGTTGCAGTGGTGGCTGACGTGAAGCCTCATTCTCTGCTATGACATGCAGACTGATTCTCTGCTGACATGAAGCCAGATTCTCTGTTACGGGACCTCTCTCCTCTGCCTGTGTGTGTGCTGGGCCTAAATATATGCCAATGGACTGTTGCAGTGGTGGCTGACGTGAAGCCTCATTCTCTGCTATGACATGCAGACTAATTCTCTGCTGACATGAAGACAGATTCTCTGTTACGGGACCTCCCTCCTCTGCCTGGGTGCTGGGCCTAAATATATGCCAATGGACTGTTGCAGTGGTGGCTGACGTGAAGCCTCATTCTCTGCTATGACATGCAGACTAATTCTCTGCTGACATGAAGACAGATTCTCTGTTACGGGACCTCTCTCCTCTGCCTGGGTGCCGGGGCCTAAATATCTGAGAATGGACTGTTCCAGTGGTGGGTGACGGGAAGCCAGATTCTCTGCTATGGAACCTCTCTCCAATTGATTTTGGTTAATTTTTATTTATTTAATTTTTATTTTAATTCATTTCCCTATCCACATTTGTTTGCAGGGGATTTACCTACATGTTGCTGCCTTTTGCAGCCCTCTAGCTCTTTCCTGGGCTGTTTTACAGCCTTTTTAGTGCCGAAAAGTTCGGGTCCCCATTGACTTCAATGGGGTTCGGGTTCGGGACGAAGTTCGGATCGGGTTCGGATCCCGAACCCGAACATTTCCGGGATGTTCGGCCGAACTTCTCGAACCCGAACATCCAGGTGTTCGCTCAACTCTAGTAGGGATCTATTTCACAGATTCCATTATATAATCAAGACAACATAGTGCAGCATGCTGCCCTATTTTGTCTGGTAAAATTCTGGGTTCCCAATGAAACTTGATGGACCCCATTATAGTTGTTTTTTGCCTTGTGGTGGAATCGGCATTGCCATTTTTTCCTTTCTCTGTATCTAGAATGATTGGGGGGGAAAAGATGCAGATGTGAACATGGACTAAATATTACTTATTGAATGAAAGCTTTTGGTTATACCACCAGCTGTTATCATAAAATGTCCGAAAAATGTTTAATGCCTTGTGCTATAATTACATAGCATGTTCTGGAGAAAGCCCTCAGTAAAATGTTGTTGATATAATAAAACAACAAAGCGACAACTTTGAAAACAAATGTGCATTACTTGGCATAAATCTTGCAAGTATAAATCTACAAGCTCTGACCTGCCTCTCTATGGTTATTCCTCTCATGTCTAGCCTCTGAGCTGATTGTTTTATAGCTTAGTTAATGAAGCCCTACATTCAATTTTCCCTGTGCGGTTCTCGATCCACAGTATGATCATGCTATCCAAGAAACAAAAGCTTACTGATCGATTTTTATTTTTCGACTGGAAGCAAGTAAAAGCAACCCAGTAGCACAGTGTACTACATAATTCACTATATTCTACATATAGAATAAAAGAGCATAATAAAACCACAATTACTACGTGAAAATGAACTCACTAGTGATTTTACATCAAATGGGATGATAAGGATGAATGGCCTTTATTTTAAATGTTGTCTATGCAGATGATATGGCAAATTGGCAATAACTTTCAGCACTGTTACTTAGAAAGATTAACTGTAATTCTTCACTTGGCATAGATTATCAATTAGTCAATGCCACTGTCATGTAGTTCATTAGTTATCTAATGTTCTGTATTCTCAAATGTCTGTTGGAAATCATAGATACGATTTGAAGTTAGAGACATTAGCTATATAATTATTAGAAAAAAAAACATGGTTCTTGAGATGTCGTTAATATTTTATCATGTAAAATCTTCTCAGTAGGATTAAGATTTTTCCACTCAACTTCACATAATTGTGAAGTTCCTCAAGAAGACGTACTGTAAGTAAGAACTTCACAACTTCTCTTTATGAGCCAATTCACAAACCTAGTGTAAAAGTTTTAGAATATTAAAAATAATCCACTTTTATTGCAAATATAAAAGAAACACAAGCTCATCAATTATAAAACTAGCAGCACAGCAAACTTTCCGCTGACCCTGGGTTTCACCATATACCCAGGATGACGCTGCATTACGGTTTGGGCAGAAGCTTGGAATGTAGCTGCTTTTATAATAACCACACACCACAACAGCATCAAGTGGTACCTCAAAGCAGTGCCTTATGCAAAGAATGAATGTTTTCTTGTAAAGGGGGTATGCAGTTTCCTGAAATACACTGTAAAGCATTGAAAGTGTTAGGCCTCTTTCACATGGGCGTCCTGTGTGATGGACCATGTAATGAGTGCAGTGACGTCATCAAAGGTCCTTTAGCCAGGTCCTGAAGAAAGTAGAAAGAAGAGGAGATCCGCTACGCGATCAAGTGGATGGGGTGAGTTAAATTTGTTTATTATTTTTAACCCCTCAATGGACATTTTACTAATCATTCTGTATTAAGAATGCTATTATTTTCCCTTGTAACCATGTTATAAGGGAAAATAATAAAGATCGGGTCCCCATCCTGATTGTCTCCTAGCAACCATGCATGAAAATCGCATCACATCTGCACTTGCTTGCGTGAAAAACGCACAATATAGAGCTTGCTGCGATTTTCACTTAACGCACAAGTGATGCGTGAAAATCACTGCTCATGTACACAGCCCCATTGAAGTGAATGGGTCCGGATTCAGTGCGGGTGCAATGCATTCACCTCATGCATTGCACCCGCTCTGAATTCTCGCCTGTGTGAAAGGGGCCTTAATATCATTTTATTTCATGTATTATGTGCATCTACTACAAATCCCATAAAGTTGTATATGGAGTGGGAGGTCCCATGAGGCTAGTTAGGGCTGGCTCCACCCTTCGTCTGCATCTGTTATGAATGGATCCAGTTGTATTATCTTTGAAATAGCCAAGACCGATCCGTCATGAACACCATTGAAAGTCAAAGGGGGACGGATCAGTTTTCTATTGTGTCAGAGAAACCGGATCTGTCCCCATTGACTTACATTGTGTGTCAGAATGGATCCGTCTTGCTACGCACCACATCGCGGACAGAAAAACGTCTGCATACCATTCTGTCCATGATGGGGACGCAACCAATTCCATCTCGTTTAGTTCAGTTTTGTCCCCATTGACAATTAATGGGGACAAAACAGAAGTGTTTTCCCCTGCTATTGAGATCCTATGATGGATCTCAATAGCGGAAAGTGCAAGTGTGAAAGTAACCTAAGTAAGATTTTATTTCTAGCAACATTTATTGTGGATTAAATTAAGGAAAAGACAATTGTGCCATTTTTATTTACACTGATTAATAACCACCATAAATACTGGTACATGTGTTTACTGTATTGTACAGGTTATTATTGTGTGATATTTAATAGTAAGTATATTGCATAACTTATATTCTATTGATTTTACTCCATTTTTCTTTGTAACTTTGCAGAAAAATTTTACAGTCAGTTTTGCCTTAGGCCCCATGCACACGACCGTTGTGTGCATCCGCGGCCGTTGTTCAGTTTGACGTGATTTTCTGCGGTCTCATTGACTTTCAATGGGTCCGTTGAAAACTCGGCTACTGCACCGTTTTGTCACCCGCGCCCGTGACCCGTGTTTCCTGCCTGTGAAAAAAATATAACCTGTCCTGTTTTTTTTCACGGCTAACGGTTTGCGGCTCCATTCAAGTCAATGGGGCCGTGAAAAACGCGGTTGCACACCCGTTTGACGCCCGCGTCAGCCCCCGTTTTATTTCTTACTTTTGCCATGGGCAATCTGTCTGGCAAAACTTGTGCCAATAAAATTTTTTAAAAAAATGTACAGGATGTTTAAGGTCACAGGTTATGCTAATTTCTAGCCACCTGTGCCTGTAAGCTTCTCTGTGTGGTGAGGCAGCCATTACAGTTCTTTTCCTGGCACCATGCCTCACTGGAATGTTGAGAAGCTGATCACCCTGGTACAGGAGAGGCCAGAGATCTGGGATACCAGAACAAATGTTTATTTGGACCGTGCAAAAAAGGATGCTGCGTGGGAGCAAGTGGCCCGGAGCCTGCGCAAAAATGAATGGGCCAAAGCTGATAGCCGAGGCCGGGCCGAATTAGGTAAGTGATAGCAATGTAGTTGTGCTGTTCTTGCCCTCTGTATGCCAAAAAGATGTAGTTTTAAATTCCCTGAGGTCACAATAGTGTTTTTTTGGTGGTCCAGCTTCATTTTGCATAAAGGCCTGTCCATGGTTTATAAAAGTGACGTCTATTAAATTCCATACCCCACCATTTCTATCTTTAAATGGCTGTCCCTCCCTTTGCTACAGCATACTCAGTACTCATATGTAATCACATCTGTGCCCTTTTTTTTGCCTGACACATGTGTCCTTGTAATTGAGCATCTTACAGTTGTCACCTTCACATATTGTAAAGTATTTTTGTCCAAATTACTTGCACGACTCGTCTCCTCCATCTTGTTCTTCTTCATTAGTATCCACACACCTGCTGGACTGTACCATGTGCTGTTTAATCTGTCCATTTTTGAGTATTTATTGCTTTGTCCTCTTTTTTTTTAAATCAAATTATACTATTTGTAAGTATTTTCTGAATTATTTTTTTTTGCGCACAATTGTTTATTATGTCATTTTTTAACAGTAAAACAAACTAAAACCCACTGGGCGAGTTGCCGGGATCAATTCCGGTGGGAGGTCTCCAGTTAAGGCCGGAGTGTAGAGGGTACCTCAAGGAAGCGGCCCTACATATACACTGCACAGTTGCAGTTTTTAAGACCTGTAATGGATTTGAGGCCGTAAGTTTTTTACATTTTTTATTTGCATTTCAAATTTTGCATACACTTACGTTTGGATCTTGGTGAGCTAAAGTGTACACAAAAGTAATGGGTTCAGTTGTGTTGTACTATTGAAGACATATACTTTCAGTAGGCCTGCCATGTCATAACTGACTCCATCCAGCTCTTTTAAAACTGAAACTCCAAGCATGCCAGAATAGCTGTAAGCTAACCAGTCCTGCTTGGAGTTGTAGTTGTGCATCAGCTGGTGGGCAACAGTTTGTACATGCCTGGTGTTGGTTGTCTCCATCATTTCTGTGGGGGAGTCACACCAGGCACCACCGCTGATGAGCTGTATGATGAGACGACACGTGCAGTGCGCAGATAGCGCCTCCCCTCTCTGTTTTGTTCCTGATGAATCAATTTATTGACGGTCCTGGAACATAGATGTTTGCAATCTGAACAAGAATAGAGATGCGAGATGCCACGTGCGCACTGCATGCATTATCTCCTCATACAGATGTTCAACGTGTTTCTCGGCTGTTGGTCATGCACCAATATATTCTTTCGTACATATCCTCTGGATAGGGGTGTTTTTTTAAAAAAATTGTGTAAAAGCCTCCCGTTTTTATGGGAGTCCAGAATAGTGTATCATTTTTTGTTTTATAGGGTGACGTAATATTTTTCACATAGATACCTATTATCTTACTTTTGTAAGTTTTGGAAATTGTTACCCATTAGGTATTGTCAATGTCATTTATATTGGTTTTATGGTATAGCACCAACCACAACATGGATTCCTTACATTGCTCATATAAAATGACATATCATTTTAATCCCGAATCCTATGATAATGGATTAAATGATGTTCCAACAACGCTTGACCAGCCGGCTTAAAACGGCTACTCTCACCATGCTCAAGTGTGGCCTAGTACATGTTCTTTTTTCGCCGTAAATGAGGTTCTACAAGGTTAACATTACATCTTGTATGTCTGGATGGTTGAAGCAATCCACATACTGTCGAGATGGCCTGAATATCCGCACTGGTTTTGTCCCTTGAATGAGTAATCCTCTTCTGACGCTGGACAGCTCCAAACGGCAAGCAATGTTTTCCCATTACATTAACATTAGCCCTTTACAAGACTTGTCCCAAGCAGGTAAATCCAAACGAGCATCACGAGTGCCTGGCTTCATTAGCAGTCGTCCTAAAAATGTTCGCATTACCAAATCATGGCGACATTCTAGGAAAATTTTATGGTATGAAGATTGATTTAGAGAATGCAAGCCAGCACCAAAGACCCGGACCCTTTCAATTTCTACCCCAACCCACCCAAGCGCCTTCTTTCCCCCCACCCCCCCAGTATGGCCTACCCCAGGGCCAAATGCAAGGTGTGGGTCAGCCCCTTTACCCGGGCAGTTTGCAAACTGGGCCACCACAGCAGGCCCAGGGAAGGCCACGGTCCTCTTTTCCAGCGGGTTCCTTTACTCAGGACCTTCTGGATTTGTTTTTTTTTGTTTTTTATATAATTGTTTTATGTTCTTAAATTGTTTTGTGCATAATGTACAAACCATTGCCTTACATTACCTATCGTTAAGCCCAATAGTTATCATAAATTTGGTTTGGGCAAAAACTTGTTGTCTGTTATTTTTTTGGCACACTCCACAAAACATTTTCCTTTTAAAAATGTATTGTTTAAAAAATCCACATGCACAGTAGCTCACAAAGCAACACTTTATTTTGATGAACAACACCTTTATTTTGGGGTACTTTGATGATGAGGTATTAGAAAATTTTGGGGACGATATACTACAAATATAAAGATGTTTGAGTCAATTTACATTTAGACAAAAGCATCATTTATATTTAGTTATATGCAGATTTTAATATGTGATGTCCAAAAAATCTCAGCCCGCAAGCCCACGTCAAGGGTCCTCATTATCTTGCGAGTCCCTACACTCAACTACCACAATAATTAATAGTAATCTATCTACAACATAAAAAAATGCTAAAGAGCCCAGAAGATTTCAAAAACTGCCACGAATAGCATCCCTCTGCCATGGCAAGGACCCCTCTGGGCTGTAAAAGTAGTCTGCATAGAGTTCCCGAACTGCAATGCCTGCAGTCCCAGGTCGTCTATGCAGGGTCCTTTCCAAACCCAAATCTGAAGACGTAGGAAGATCTTCCAGGTCAACAGAAGAGGAAGCCTCGTGAATCCTGGTGAAGTTGTGTAGAACAACACAAGCTTTAATCACCAGGGTAGCATTCTCCGGATCCATCTGTATGGATGACAAAAACACCCTCCACTTGCTAGAGAGTATCCCGAAAGCACACTCAACATACCGACGGGCACGAGTCAGCCGGTAGTTGAATATACGCCTCCTGACATCCAAACCACGCTTTGGAAAGGGCCGCATAATATGTGGAGTCAATGCAAACTCTTCATCCGCCACAATGACGAATGGAGCTGGCAGGACCTGCATATCCGGGCAGTCTTCTGGACTCGGGCAGGGCAAGCTGGTTGGCACGAAGCCGCTCACCCATTCTAGAAGCACTAAAGATGCGAGCATCCGCAGTGCTTCCATAGGCCCCGATATCAACCATTATAAACCGGTAATGACTGTCAGCAACAGCCATCAGCACTACCGAAAAATATTGTTTATAATTGAAGTAACGGCTCCCTGAGTGTGGCGGCTTCTTCACACGGATGTGCTTGCCATCCATTGCCCCGATGCAGTTTGGAAACTGCGCTGAATTTAGGAAGCCCTCAGCAATCCGAACCCAATCGTCCGCCTTGGGCTGCGGCATCACCGTCTCTCGGAGTTGCTGCCAGATGACATGGCAAGTGTGTCGTACAATTCGCAAGATCGTCGAGGTTCCTAAAAGAAACTCAAAATGCAGTGATGCAAAAGAGTTACCAGTGGCAAGGAATCTGTTGAGAAAAACAAAATACAAAAAAAATCAGTCAACAGCAAATCTAAGGAAATAACAGTTTCATGATTCTAGTATAATGTTGTATACACTACATGATTGTAAACACCCTATGTCTAGTGGAGCGGGAACCTATGGGACAGGTGCCAGAGGCGGCACTCAAGGCCCTCTCTGTGGGCACCCACACCCATTGATAAGTCTAGGGTTTACAAATATACACCCTAGACTTTTCAAAGCATTCATCAGCACAGGGCACACTATGAAAATGACAGGTAGCACGGAATTTAAACAGGCATTTAGGGCAAAATGCTAAAATGCAATAACGCTAAACTATATTGGACTACAGTATTCATGCTAAATTGCCGTGTGGACAGTTTACATTAAACTATACGGATCTGGGTTGATCATTTGCAACTCTGTCTGAAAACGGCTCGCCATCACTGCCCCATGTCCATGGTTGATTAAACTAAAAAAAAAAAAGTGTATATGAGCAAAACAATAACAGCAATTGGGGTGTAGCCAGTACTTCCACAACTAAGTTACATCAACTGTGTTTAGCTCCTTTGAAATGCAGATAGTCATGTGCAAGTTCAAAAATATGAGAACATTAGGCATAATGAGGACATTAGCTGGAAATCTCCGGGGTTGGCAGCAGCACAATCCTACAAAATAGGGAACAGACTGGTATATAGACTTCAAATAGGGTGGTGCACGCAGCTAGGGATCCTGACAGAGGAACCCAATTCTTACAGACACTACAAAAATCAAACGCGCACAACATCAATTGACTAAAAATATTAAATTATTCACTCAGACGGGCAGGTTACAGCCTGCTGTAACATGGCTGACTGACTAAAACAACATTTTAAACAAACTACTGGCGAGTGCTGAGGATTCATGGAGTGTCTGGAGGCCGTTAGCTGAACACACATTTAAAACTTGCACAAAAGAAAAAAAAACCTTCAATAATGGAATCTTATGTGGCAGGGATTAAAGGGGTAAAACAAAAAAAACACCCAAAAAAATTAATAAATAAATTAAAGCCAAAGAAAGGTTAATTCAGCAAACAGTAGCACATGTTTCACAGCAGCCATTTTCAAGCACATGTTACTCCTGACAGAAGCACTGCACATTACTGGTAAAGCTTTAAATGTTCAGTATTGCTTACCTCAACGTGATGATGAGCCTTTCCTCAGGAGAAATGCTGCGCCTCATATTGGTGTCCATGAAGGTAAGGACAGTACGTAGAGACGACAGCAAGCGATCAAATGTACCCACTGACATCCGACAGAAGGAATAGAACTTCTCAGGATGCAGCCACAGATCTTTGTAGAGGGTATGGAAGTGTCCTTTCCGGTAGCGTTGTGAAACAATCGGATGGACCCAAAATCGTCGCCTTCTACTCGGTTCCTCATTCAACAAAGGAGTGTGCGGTCCCCATTGCTGAGAAACGAGCCAATGCAGTAAGACCTCTTCCTCTGAATCCGACATGGTGATACAGCAAAGAGAAGCAGCCAAAATAACCTCTGTACTCTGGAAAGACTACAGAAAATGGCCACAAAACCATACTCAGGTGCCCTTCATTTATACCAGTATCCTGGGTGGAGATATTAAAATGACATTTTTTTTAACCATTCCATGTTGTCTGACGGGCCGCAAAAAAAATGGGAACATGGACACTTTGTTTAATAATTTGGCTTATTCTTAAACCTAACACTTTAGCCTTGAAAAGCTACTCCAGTTTTCCTACTCCACCCTCCTACTGGAGTAAGACTGCAACTTTTTTGTGACTTTTCAAAAAAGTTTTAATGATAAATCTGAAGTGAAACATATTAACATAGCTAACCACACCCACTTTTTCAAGCACATAATAAAACTGGAGTGAGTGGTGTAAAAATGCAAAAAGTCCCCAAATTTTGTGCAAACGAGTGCAAAAAGTTGCAAAAGCCCTATTTTTTTTTTACTTTTTGACACCAGAATTCTGGAGTGAAGGTATGATAAATCAGGGCCTTAATGTGTTAACTGCATGCTGTACCATTTGTTCGACAAAACCACTTAAAAATTCAAGTGTACAATATAACCCTTTGGAATACATAGAAAGAAAAAAATTAGAAACTGAGTTTTATTTGGTTGAAACAAAAAACATCTTTGAAGTAGGTTTCAAGGGAGCCTATTAACCTCATTAGAAAACTGTAAGAAATTTCCCCAGCAATGGTAATAGTCTTTTCATATTACACTGAATATTTTATATTCATATAATATATTTCCCTTTTGTCTGAGCAAATGTTCACGAAGCCACATGAGTATATCTAATGAAAGGAGGACATAAGGGTGTTCGAGCTAATATTGTATTCAGTATTATAAAATGTAATATTACAGTAGTGAGTGTTCACAACACCTTCGTGAAGACAAAGAGCCAAGGCTTTTCTAGTTGTGTTAAGTAATCAATTGGAAATAATAATTGCTTCATTTTAGGGGGCCGATGTTGAAAGAAATTACCATAATGCTCTCAAAAAGACAATATATTTATAGCCAGTAATCTAGATAAAAAATATAAACATAAAAACAAACGCATGTGCATTTTGTGCACAGTTTATTGGCGTTACCACCTTTTTTATGTTACTGCATCAGCACAGTTGAATTCCACTAGGCCTATTTATCAAAAGGCAATTCTAAGGCTATAGGTTTGCAAAGATAGATTGTTGCTGTTCATCATGAATGTTGACATACTGTATACTGTATAGGGTTTTTCCAGTACTAAAGGCAATCAGCATTGATGATGTGAGCAATCGTTTCACAGTAGATGATAATAAGCTTTGCACCTCAAGCCAGGAAACATGATCAAAATTCAGACAACAGTGGAAACAAATCTGCCTTTTACAGTGTTCTGCCATATTGGCTATTATACAAGATGTTGACACCTGCAGCATAACTATCTTACCTTATCTAATGGGAGAAACAAAAGCTATTGATTCACAGCGTTCATTGAACAGAAAAAGAGGTTGTCTCATCATAGACATTTGTGGCTTATTGCTATAATTATTGGCCAACCTATGCAGTTGCCTGGCAAAAGATGAATGAAACCAATAGGAGGCACTTTGTTGAAGTGGTGATTTGCTTATTAGTCACTTTTACTTCACTGTAACTCTGTAGGTGTCTTTTCAGAAACTGGTGGCATATCCTAATGATATGTTACCAATGTCGGTAACTGAATTATTTCATAAATATTTAAGTACATGGGGATATTAATGATCAAATAAATGTGACGTGGACTTTTGAATAAAAAATTGCACAATGATTTAAACAGAGGTGGAAATCATATGAATAAAATCATAAATGGAACAAAGTTAATCAGGGGTATTAATAAACTCATAAATAGTTATTGAATATTCCACTTAAATTCAATACAGCATGAATAGTGCAGAAAAGGCATAGAGAGAGTCAAATGTGTGTTTGGACATAGGCTGATCTGAAGCATGTATGACTGTAGTTATACCACTTGTGAAGAGACATATCTTTAACGGGAGTTACATTTTTCATTTGCACCTGTATTAAGAATAAGGGTGAATTCGCACAACTTTTTGCTTTTTTTTTTCCATGAAATTTGAGTGATTACCTAGTTCATCTGAATACGATTTGCAGAAAAGCATACACTTGCCACCAAACTAATTACATTCAGATAAATGGAACTGATTTCCAGTCACAGACATTTTTGCAGCAAATCTGCTGTGTGAGATGGCAGTTTTATACATGTTTTTTTTAAATATCCACATGAAGTGTTAGGTCAAAAATGAAAGGATAAACTTGATTATACAAAACAAGTGGAAATAAACTAGTACATTTGTCTCATGGGAATGATACATTGTGGATCTATTATTAGAATACTGTGACAAGAAGAGAACGCACACATATTTGTCAAAAGCACATGATAAAAACATCTTAAAAGTGTGGGCAATGTTCTCATTTGGGCTTTGTATACAAGACTATTTTTCAAGTTAACATGGGTGCATTCAAGTTCAAGGACTGTCCTTTGTTAGGCCAGAGGAGATCATGGACCATCCCTAGTGAAACCCGCAAGATGACAAGGATTAATACCAACCTTTTGACAGTCTCCCATAGGCAATAACCATGCTCATCATTTATTTTTCTGTCCTAGAACAAGAATAGCCCCAGGCTTATTGTTTTCATTAATAGGCTAAAATACGTGTTATTTTGAAGCCATAATCTGTGCAATATTGATGGCTACACACAAGATTTATAATGTCCCAAAGATGATAAAATTACACTGTAGCCTGCCCAGCAATGCCTTGTATTTTACGTTACTGGTTAGCAGACTGATGAATGACATTCAGGTCTACCCCGTAAAGTTTTCAAAGTTACTTCTGCAGTAAATAAATGGTGCTTAAAGAATGATGCATTCATTTTTAATATATAACATTTTAGAACTTAATCCATTAGCTTACTCCTTGCTTAATTTCTCTATATTCCTAGAGACTAGACTTCAATTCAGATATGTTTTTAACTACTTTCCAGCTAGTGACTAATACGGTATGTTTATCATGGGTGGCAGGCAGTAGTCACATCATGACAAGCATATTCATCATTCTGTTCACACAGCAATTGCTACTGTGCCCTAATAACTGCATGTGCACAATTAGCTCACAACCGAGTGTACAAGCAAGTACTGTAGTTATATGCAAGTACATAATAGCTGCAAAATAATATTGGAAAAAGGTAACATCTCCCTTTAGAATTTAAAACATTGAAAAATATGCTGCAAAAATAAAGCCTCAAACAGCTACAAAATTGAATTGGTCAATTGTGACCAGTTAAGCAAGTTAAAGAGGAAATGAGCTCCAAAAGGTATACAGTTAAAGATGAAACCCACTGTTCAACATTTTAAGCAATATTAGTGAATTATTTCAGTTTTGAAGAATTTTAGAGTGGAAAAAGGAAAGGAGTACGTTGCAAAAGTATGGGAACCCAAGGAGATTTGAGCGCTCAGATAACTTTGACTGAGGTCTCAGATTTGAAATAGCTTGTTAGGGTTAAGCCTTGTTCACAACCATGGTTAGTAGTGTTGAGCGAAACAAAGCATCCAAAGTGGAATTTGATCCAAAGTTTAGGAAAAGATTTGATTTGCCATGAATCAGAATTTCCTTGCGCTTCATGGTAACAAATTGTTTTTCTTTCTAAAATGGCGACTGCATGGGTTACACAGTAAAAGTAATAAGCCTTGAAATGTGAGATCACACATGATGCCGCGCAACCAGCCAATCCGCTGTTAGCCATCCCCTTGTGATGCCACAGCCCTATAAAAACTTTATCCTGTGCTGGCTCCACCATTTCCTTGTGAGCTGAGTATAGGGAGAAACTTGGCAAGTGTTCATGTGCTCGGGACAATGTTGCTGAAAACAGTTAAGAAATAATATTGGATAGGAAGAGTGCATGGACAGTGCAGGAAGATCGTACGGAGAGTTTATGAGACTGTAGGGAGATAGCAAGGAGACTGCAGGTTGATTGTAATCATTGCATGCATCTTGTTCATCTGCATTTGTAGTTAATCTGTAACTTTACTGATAGACTTTCTGTGCTTCAATGTACCTTTACACGAGGTACAGAAGATCTGAGTGGCATGCTTAAACACAGCCACGGTGTAGTTATCGCTTTGTGTAAATGCAACTGTCTGCTTTACAAATGATGGAATATGTGATCGAAATTACAGTTTTGTAACTCCTTACTGAATGGCACTGCACTCCCCAAACGGTCATTAGAGGCTCACATCACTGTCTTGCCTAAACCTGGAAAAGACTTAAATCTCCCATCTAGTTACCGTCCAATTTCTTTGCTTAACGCGGATATCAAGCATTGGGCGAAAATCTGGGCATACCGCATTGCAGTTTTGTTAGGGGATCTGGTCTCCCCGGAACAGTCTGGGTTTGTGAGCGGTAGGGAGTGCAGGGACAGCACATTTCGGGTAATACAGGCACAGCAATATGCTCTGACTCATGGTCAGAAAATTACTCTATTGAGTACGGATGCCGAAAAGGCATTCGACAGTCGATTGGCATTACATGGAGGCCACCTTACACAAGTTTGGGTTTCCCCCTCAATTTGTGACAGCTGTGCTGTCCCTGTACTCCTTCCCCACGGCGAAAATTCGCATAAATGGCATTCTCACGCCACACTTTGAAATACGAAATGGGACCCGACAGGGCTGTCCGCTCTCCCCTACCCTCTTCATTCTTTGTTTGGAGACTCTTCTACAGGCTATTAGGCAAGACAAAGACATACAAGGTCTACATATCGGACCTCAGTCGCACACTATAGCTGCATATGCGGACGATATGCTCCTTTTACTATCGAACCCGAGAGTAGCATTTCCTGCTTTGCTGAGGCAACTAGAAGACTTCGGATATGTGTCCAACTTTAAAATAAATTTGGCCAAATGTGTAGCTCTTGGAATTAATTCCCCTCAGGCGACTATAGCCCATCTAAAAAGAATTATCCCTTCCAGTGGGAAAGCGACCACGTCAACTACTTAGGGGTCCAAATTACCAGAGACCCAGACAAACTTTTCTCCCAGAACTATCCTAAATTATTAGCTGGCATTAGAATTCAACTGAAAGAGCTGAAAATACCGTTCTTAACCTGGTTAGGGAGGAAAAACATTTTAAAAACCTACATACTCCCCAAGTTGCTTTATTTAATGCAGGCATTACCAGTGCAAATACCCCACCACTTTTTAACACAGGTTAGGAAAACCTTTTCAGCATTTATATGGAACCAGGCTCGACCTAGGCTAGCCTACAAGAGACTGATTCTCCCTAGATCCAAAGAGGGTCTTGGTTTACCGGATATAGGTAGCTATTATAAGGCTATACAACTGAGATTGCACTCGGAGATAATAAGTCGCAAAGTAAACAAATTGGGATGCCTAATTGCTAGGAGAGTACTGGGGTCAAGGGCTCTAGCGCTGTTGTGGATCCAAGTGGGTCTTCACAGCATAATTCTAGAATACCTACATCATTGAAGGGAGTGATGGATTGTTGGCATAAACTGTCAGGTTATTTAAGCGTCTTCACATCCATGTCGCCTCTCACACCTATTAGACATCTGCCCTACTTATTTAATGCTGATTTCCAGGACGATATGGGTCTGTGGGCAGCGTTGGGCGATATGGCAATCGGAGACTTCCTCACTAATCGTCTAGTTCCAGAGGTGTCGGCTTTGAAAACTCGATTTAGGCATATCCCCTGGACTACACCACAATATTCTCAGCTTAATTGGTACTGCAAGCTATATTTATCCACTTCACCAAGTAATTACAATCTGGAATCTGGTATGGAATCAATCTGTGGGTAAAAAATGCATGATATCCCTTATTTATAGGAAAATTTTTGAGACTGGCTCAGATACTAGACCCTGGTTTATTGAGCAGTGGGAGAAGGAGATAGGGCAGCCTTTGAATGAGGAAGTTACGAGTCGAATACTATCTCACTCACATGGCCACTCGAGATGTATTAAATTGCAGGAAAACTCCTAAAAGATTAAAAGAGGTTCATCATGATGTGGTAGGGGTATGCTAAAAGTGAGGGGTTTTGTAATAAAGACAGAAAAAATGTGCAATAACACAAAGTTTGTCCATGTATGCTTGACGATTTATGACTTATTATGCTGACATCCTGCATTCAATATTCAATATTGTATATCATGCTTTGATGACCATTGTTCGAATATGGAGTATTATGGTTTTTACGTACCGGTAATTCCCTTTTCATGAATCCTCCATGACGGCATACCATGAGAGATGACCCGCCTCCAACCAGGTAGGGACAGGAAGTATAAATTTGACTCTCCTCCGGCTCCTCCTCAGTGTCTTTCTGGATCGACAGCCTAGAGAGTGTTCTTTCGAATCTTTTTTCCATTTATACCTTTTTATTTATTTTTTTATTTTTTATTTTTTTGCACACCATCACACACACCATCACCTATGTGTAGGCCTATCATATTCTTATGAACGTATATACATTATATATATTTTTAATATTTATTTTATATATATATATATTTTTTTTTTTTCGGGTGGGAAACCCCTATGCCGTCATGGAGGATTCATGAAAAGGGAATTACCGGTACGTAATTTGGTTTTTCCCTTTCATCCTCCATGACGGCATACCATGAGATATAACATATTAACAACCTAGGGGGGGATTATAGCCTGAAGGACTTTCCTCCCAAAGGCTAGATCTTGACCTGCCTTAACATGGATTCTGTAATGTTTGATAAAAGTATTTGGGCTAGACCAAGTGGCCGCCCTACAGATTTGCTCTAGTGAAGCATTAGCCCTCTCTGCCCAAGAGGCAGAAACTGATCTCGTAGAATGGGCTGTAAAGGCTTCAGGAGGTAATTTCCCTAGCGCTTTATATGAATCTGAGATCGCTGTTCTAATCCATCTGGAAATAGTATTTTTTGTCGCTCTCTGCCCTTTATTTGTGCCAAGAAACTGAACAAACAAGGAGTCCGTCTTTCTGAAAGCCTTCGTGGCCTCTAAATATATAAGCACTGCTCTCCGCACATCCAATTTATGAAACCTCTCCTCCCCTTCTGTTTTCGGGTTGTCACAAAACGAGGGAACCAATATTTCTTCTTGCCTGTGGAAATTAGACACAACTTTGGGAAGGAAGGAGTTATCCAATTTAAACGTAATTCTATCTGAAGAAATAACACAGAAAGGTTAATTAATTTTCAGGGCCTGGATTTCACTAACCCTGCGGGCTGATGTAATTGCTACTAAGAACAGGGTTTTTAGTGTTATATATTTTAGAGAGACAGATGATAAGGGTTCAAAGGGGCTTTCAATTAAGCCCGATAAAGGATGTATTGAGAGAAAGGAAACGACCTACTTTTGCATTTGTGGCTGATGCAAAGAGGTCTATTTGGGGAACCCCCCACTTTTGGGTTATTTGGAGAAAAACTTCTTCCTTCAAACTCCATTCTGTTCGACATATTTGGACCCTGCTTAGGAAGTCTGCTTTTACATTTAAGCTTCCTTTTAAATGGACTGCTGAAAGGGATCTTATATTTCCTTCTGCCCAGGAAAAAATCTTTTCTGTTATTTGGCTCAGACATTGGCTTCTTGTTCCACCCTGATGGTTTAAATACGCTACCACTGTTGTGTTGTCTGATCTTATTTGGACATCTTTTCCTTCTATGTATTGACTCGCCACTTTTATAGTCTCCCAAACTGCCATCAATTCCTTTTGGTTTGAGGACAAAGTCTTCTGGTGGTCTGCCCAGGCCCCTTGGAAATAGTGATGAGAGTAATGCGCTCCCCACCCCCAAGGACTTGCATCTGTAGTGATGAACACCTGTTCCTCCGAATTCCATGGAATTCCCTGGCATAGGTGACTTACTTGTTTCCACCAAGACTCTGGTTTACCGTAAAGGGAATCAGAACCGTCTATTCCAATGAACTTTGGTTTCTGTCCCAGCAGGCTAATATCCACTGTTGCAGAGTTCGAGAGTGGAACTGAGCCCACTTTACTGCAGGGATGCAAGAGGTCAAGGTCACTTGTAGTCTCATAGCCTCTCGTATCGAACAAGATGGATGACTCTGAAACCTTGAGACCTTTTCTACCACTCCAGAGACTTTTTGCTCTGTAAGAGACGTCCTCTGACAAGTGGTGTCCAGGGAGAGACCCAAGAAAATGATTTCCTGGGACGGGACTGGCTTTGATTTTTCCCAATTTATTAGCCATCCTGCTAGATACAGTGTCTGGCAGGTCACTAAGAGATTGTTCTCCAGTGACTGTCTTGACTCGCCTACTATCAGTAGGTCATCTAGATACGGAATAATCAGGATGTTCCTCCTTCTCAAGTGGGCCACCAGCTCCAGCATCACCTTTGTGAAGACCCTGGGGGCCGAGGTTATCCCAAAGGGTAATACCTGGAACTGAAAGGGGAGCAGATCTTTCCCCAAATAAACCGCTATCCGCAGGAATTTTTGGGACTGTTTGCATACTGGAATATGGTAGTAGGCGTCTCTTAAGTCTAGGGAGGCTAAGAAGTCTCCCTTTTTCAGCAGATTCACGGTTGATCTTATTGTTTCCATTTTGAATTTGTTGTACTGTATGAACTTGTTTAAGTTTTTTAGGTTTATTATTAACCGAAATTTCCCGTCTGTTTTTTTTACTAGAAAAACGGTTGAATAATATCCCTGACTTTTTTGAGAATAGGGAACCGGAATAATGGCTTTTTGAGCCAGTAGCTTCCGAATCCCTTCTTCCAGATTTGTTTGGAGAACAGCTGTTTTTTGAATGGGAGTTACCCTGAAAATATTTGAGGGAGGAGGAAGACGGAAAACTATTTTGTAGCCTTCTGATATTGTATTTAAGACCCAAGGGTTTGTTGTAATCTTTTCCCAATAGTCTAGAAAATAACTTAGTCTCCCTCCTACCTGAGCACTGGCGTCATTGCTTTGACGGTTCCGTATTCTTTGTAGAAAACAGGTACCCTCTACTCTTCTGGTTTCTTCCCCTTGACCAGCCTGAATCCCTATTCGTTTTCTTTGCTTGAAAGGGGGTCCCTTTTTTAACCCTCCGAAAGGGAAATTTCCTTTTCCCGGAATCTCTGGGAAAGGTCTTCTTTGAATCGGAAGCCTTTTCTAGGATGGACTCTAAATCTTCTCCAAACAACAAATTACCATGAAAAGGTAAGGTACATAACTTTAATTTTGAACTGACCTCACCTGACCAAGACTTTAACCAGAGGGACCTTCTTGCCACGACCGCTAACCCAGATGCCTTTGCAGCTATCCTGACAGATTCCGCAGTGGAATCTGATAGGAAATCCACAGCTTTAATTAAAAGCGGAAAGGAATCTTTTAGATCACCATATGTATTTCCGCTTTTCAGTAAGGATTCTAACTGCGTGAGCCATTTCTTTAGTGATCTGGATACTGAAGTTGCAGCTAGGTTTGGTCTTTTTGAGGGTCTGATCCGTCTTTTTATCCATGGGGTCCCTTAATGATCCCATGTCTTCAAATGGTAAGGCGTTTGGGCCCTTCACTAATTTAGATAGGGAAACGTCTATCTTAGGACAGGTAGTTAAAAGAGATTCATCTTCACTAGAAAAGGGGAGCCATCGCCTTATTGTCTTAGGAATGAATAGTTTCCTATCCGGGGATCTCCATTCCCTTTTAATTAGATCGTGCATGTTTTTATGTACCGGAAAGCCTCGGTTAGACCTCTGCTCAAATCCACTGAACATCTCGTCATGGACTGATCTACAGATTTTTTCGTCAGAAAGATCCATAGTGGGTCTAACTGCCTTAATTAACTCTCTGGTATCCTCAGATGAAAAGAGATAGTTTTTAAATTCTGAGTCCGAACCAGAATCTTCAGACCCGAGTTCACCTGATTCTGAATCCTCCTCTAATTCTGAATCAGACGTTTTTGTCGCTGGTCCCTGCGCCTGTTTGGAGCAGGAAGGGATTAATGAGGTATCTGACATAGCAGCCCTGATTTCTTCCCTAATTGTGTTTTTAAGTTCTTCTTTTAGGGACGGAACTAAATCCTTAGAAATGTTGTCAGTGCATTTTTTACACACTTTCCTAGTAGAGGAATCAGAAAGTTTAACAGAACAGAGACTGCACTTTTTTGCCCTCTGACTAGATTTTGCTTTCTGAGCACTCTCTTTCTCACTCTGCACACATACAGAAAGAAAGAAAATACATAAGGGTTAACTTAACAGAATATACTGCCTTTACCCTTGTCCTGGTGATATTACTCACTGGTACGGATCCCTGAGTGGTCTCCATAATTTCACCTGGATCCGGCATGATTTTAGGGTAACAAGCCAGCTCACTGTTCCCCCTTAAATAGCTTTACCTTAAGACCTCAGATCAGAGGACGACCTCCGTCATAATCCTGCGCGATTTTGAATCTCCCGCCGCCACCGGCATGCGATCCACCGCCCGGAAGTGCTCTCAGGCCCAATACCGGAAGTAAGCCTGTGGAACGCTTCGTGGAACGCATGGAGCGCGTCCACTTCCGGTGACGACACTGTGAGCGCCGGCCATGCTGGATCGCAGTGTGGAGTTTAGCAACCGACCGGAGGGACTCCCTGAGTGTCCGGCCCCACGTGGACCTGTCTGCCCGCGCTAGCAACAGGTAAGAGACAGGTCTTTCAGAGCCCGTTTTCCCCAACTAGGGTCCGGACTCTGCTGCCTCCTCACATGGTACTCTTCTTCTTTCTTCATGGTCGGCGACCATAAGGGAAAACCTATCTCCTACCTGGAGGGACAGGAAGACACTGAGGAGGAGCCGGAGGAGAGTCAAATTTATACTTCCTGTCCCTACCTGGTTGGAGGCGGGTCATCTCTCATGGTATGCCGTCATGGAGGATGAAAGGGAAAAAATGAAATTACAATTTTGTGAATGATAATCGAAACATCTAAAAAGTTAATGCTGAAACGTTCAGTACACCAAGAAACGACTTATTCATAGCTCAATCTTACCAATCATCTACTCGTGTAAAGGTACCTTAACGTCCAAGCCTTCACACTGATATTGGGCTACCAAGTGGGATAAATATGATTAGTCAGAGTGGTGGGGATATACCTGATTTATTGCGATTCGTGAACAATTAATTTGGAACTAATCAAATTTCTTGTTGAAGCTCAGCTAATCAGTCGAATCAAATTTTTCAAAACTTTGCTCATCTGTAATTGTTAGGAAAGGGCAGGTGAGGCAAATTTAAAATCTTTATAAAAACCTAGACTCCTCTAGTCTTGTCTCAAAAAACGGCAGCAATAGGTTCTTCTAAGCAGCTGCCTAACATTCAGAAAATGAAAATTAGAGATGAGTGAATTTTTCTAAAATTTGATTCGGCCGCTTTGCCAATTTTTTGGGAAACGGCTATTTCCAGGTTGCAGAGAGCCTTTATAGTGGTGTAGAACACTGTGCCTTACAGTAACATGCATAGGGAGTCTGCTTTGGTAGTCAGTATGACATGCAGATGACAGGTGTCGCTCTTAGAATCACTGCACATTCACTTATTTGGGCAGTCACGGGGCCAAAACTGACTGAATAACTCAAGTATGTACTCAGTCTTACAGATCGATGTTAGCACCAAGAAAAAGTGCACTCTTTTTACACCATCGCCAGCCGATTCCACATAGATGTCTATAGAACCTGTTCTATTAAAAGCTTATACAAGTAGAGCCCCCCAGAGTGGAGAGGATTTCAGCAGTAAGTTTGTTTTGACATCACTAATTAATTTGCCCTTCCTCTGATCCGTCAGAACAATAACCCACAAAAAATGGATCCTGTCTGTGGAGCATATGCCTTTACTCGGTCAGCATTTGCTCAATAATCCATAAGTATTGCTAATGCCAAAAAAAACAGGAGTGGATGTAAAACAGAGATGACACGGGAATGAAATATGTGCATGTCTTCTGTGTTTTCTACCCACTCCTGCATAAGCCAATTCTGATGGGACCATATAGGCCTTACAGCTGCTGCACAGACAGGATCCGTTGTGCATCTAATTTTTCCTTCCTTCTGACAGATCGGAAAAAAGGTCAAATAAATCATTATGTCAGCCAGGCCCAAGTGGGGATAGTGGGAACAGCATGAGGAGTCCACAGAGTGGCCCTATGACATAGTGGTGAGGTGAAGGCAGTATGAGGAGGCCACAGAATGGCACAATGACAGAATCTGAAGGTGGCGGCAGCATGAGGAGGCCACAGAGTGGCACAATGACCGAGTCTGCAGGTGACGACAGTAACAGCATCAGGAGGATACCACGGAGTGGCAAGGTAACATAGTGTGGAGATGGCTGCAGCATGAGGAGACCACAGAGTAGCAAGGTGACATAGTGTGGAGATCTCAGAAGCAGCAGCAGCATCAGGAGACCACAGAGTGACAAGGTGACATAGTGCGGAGATAGCAGTAGCTGCATCAGGAGACCACATACTGTCAAGATGACATAATGTGTAGTTGGCAGCAGCATCAGGAGGATAGTGGCAAGGTGACATAGTGTGGATTTGGCAGCATCAGGAGGATACCACAGAGTGGCAAGGTGACATAGTGTGGAGATGGCTGCAGCATCAGGAGACCACACAGTAGCAAGATGACATAATGCGTAGATGGCAGTAGCAGCAGCAGCATCAGGAGAATACCATAGAGTGGCAAGGTGACATAGTGTGGAGATGACATTAGCAGCATCAGGAGACCACATACTGGCAAGATGACATAATGTGTAGTTGGCAGTGGCAGCAGCAGCAGCATCAGGAAGATAGTGGCAAGGTGACATAGTGTGGATTTGGCAGCATCAGGAGGATACCACAGAGTGGCAAGGTGACATAGTGTGGAGATGGCTGCAGCATGAGGAGACCACAGAGTAGCAAGGTGACTTAGTGTGGAGATGTCAGTAGCAGCAGCAGCATCAGGAGACCATATAGTGGCAAGGTGAAATAGTGTGGAGATGGCAGTAGAAGCGTCTGGAGACCACATAGTAGCAAGATGACATAATGCGTAGATGGCAGTAGCTGCAGCAGCATCAGGAGGATACCACAGAGTGGCAAGGTGACATAAGGTGGAGATGGCAGTAGCAGCAGCAGCATCCGGAGACCACAGAGTGGCAAAAGTGACATAGTGTGGAGTTGGCAGCAGCATGTGGAGTGGGGCAGTGGGTGGCAATACCAGTACCTGCTGACGAAGGTGGGTGAAATAAGGAGCACCTGGCATCAGATGTGTGGTATCGGGCGGGTTGCAGCATCAGAGTAGTAGCTGAGGCAGGTAGCCAGAAGAAACTGGTCTATTTTATCAAAGTGTTGGTGTGGCACCGTGGATGATCTAGTCTGATGCATCAGGAATTGGTGGTTGGAAATCCTGGCTGATCCATACCTGATTCATCTTGACAAATGTCATTCTCTCCACATTTTGGGTGTACAGACGAGTTCTCCTTGGGGTAACTATGGCCCCCGCCACACTAAAAACCCGCTCTAATGCCACACTACTGGCCGGAAAGGACAGCTTTGCCAGGGCAAACTCTGCTAGTTTTGGACAGTTTGGCTATCCAGTTGTCCGGCGGATCTTCAATGTTGGGTGGCAGGGTGCTTTCCAAATATGCCACCACCTGCTGGTTCAGGTCCTGCTCCAGGTCTACCTGCTACTGGGTGAAGAAAGCTACTCATCAGCAACTGTAAACAGGCTGTCGCTGATGGAGCTGGTACTGCTCCCGCCATCCAATCCCTCCCCAGCAGCCATGGCAGTGGAACGTGAGCGCAGAGGGCCCCCCCCCCCCCAGTCAGACCTGCAAGAGGCTGGACGATGGCGCAGATAGGTAGTGGCCAACTGACTACATAGGATGTCTCTGTAGTAGTTCAGTTTGTCCTGCCTCTCGGTGGGTGTAAAAAAGGCCCCCATTCTGGACCGGTAGCGAGGGTCCAGTAAGGTGGAGAGCCAGGAGTCATCCCTCTGCCGAATGGTGACAATTTGGATGTCACTACGCAAGCAAGTGAGAATGCATCTTGCCATTTGTGCAGTGACTCAGAGGGACTCCCTGCCTCCATCTCCACTGCATACTGCCACAATGTGTGCGGGTCATCTGTCTCGTCTTCCTCATCGCCCTGTAGCTCCTCTGGCTGCTCCTGCTCCTCCTCTCCTGTCAGCTGAGTAAAAAAAACACCCATTTGGCTACACTGTTCCAATGTCCTCCTCCCCCTCCTCCTCTTCTTCCAGTCTAGCCCCCACAGGGCTCATGTGGCCATGAGATTGAGGTGCCACATCTCCTGTACCCTGACCAGCCATAGTTACCAGCATCTGTTCCAAGACATGAAGCAATGAAGCAGTGAAATGACATTGTTCATTCCATAGTCCTGGCGACTGACAAATAACGTGGCTTCTTTAAAGGGCCTGAGCAAACGGCAGGTGTCCCGCATGAGCTGCCACTGGCTGACATCAAAGTTACACAGTGGATTACTCCTATCCGCTTGCATCATCAAGAAATCGTTGATGGCTTTTCTTAGTTCGTATAGTAGGTCCAACATTTGGAGGGTGGAATTCCTACGGGTGGAAACGCTGCATACCAGCCTATGTTGGGGGATGCTGTTCTGCCACTGCAGCTCAAGGAGGGTGTGCTTTGCGGTGTATAAGTGGCTGAAGTGCATGCAAAGTTTCCTGCCCATTTTTAGGATGTCTTGCAGATGGGTGGAAGACTTCAGGAACCGCTTGACAACCAGATTGAACAATTGTTTCATGCAGGGTGTATGGCTCAGCCTTCCTTGATGCAGTGCCAACACCATGTTCTTTCCGTTGTTGGTCAGCATGGTTCCAGTTTTCAGTTGACGGAGAAAGCCAAGATTCGATTTCTTGATGCATCACACTGAGCAGTTCCTCCCCTGTGTGACTCCATTCGTCAAGGCAAACCAGGTGCATAACAGCGTGACACCACCAAGCCCAGCACATGTGGTATGCTGGAGGTGCACTGTGACTTGTCCCTGCAGTGGAGGCTTAGGACACGGTGAAAGATGAGGAGGCTGAGGCGGAGATTTTCGCAGGCGCAAGGGTGTGACAATGTGGAGGTGGAATCGGCTGACCTTAGTTACAGCTCCACATGTCGGCGCTGCCGTGCACTTTGGCAGACACCGACAGGCTCAAGGACAGGCCCATCTTCTGTTCGACACATTTGTGCAAGGCTGGTACTGCCTTTTTTGCAAATAAATCACGGCTTGTTACTCTCCACCTTGGCTCGGCACAAGCCATTAGTTCTCTGAAAGGTGCAGAGTCCACCACTTGGAAAGGGGGGGACTGCACCACCAGCAACTTGGACAGGAGCACGTTCAGGTTCTGCACCTTTGGATGCGTGCACGCATACTGCTGTCTCTTGGCAATCGCTTTAGGGATCGATTGCTGACGGAATGACTGATGAGGAGGAGGACGAGCAGAAGCATCTGAACCAGCAGAAGATAGGAATGACAGGCAGCTCCCTTCGGCTGAGGTGGTGGAGCTTTGACTGTCTGAAACCGGGTGCGTGCCACTGGGTGATGCAGCGGTTGCTTCAGCAGGCTGGACCACCACATTGGAGCCACAGTTCTCCCAGGCTACTGCATGGATAGAGTCACCAGGGCGGTGGGATAGTCCTTTAGGTCTCCATGGATGCACACAAACAACACTGACGTTTCGGCCTGTATATTCGGGGGCTGAACCAGGGCAGCTCTTACCAGGGACACCAGGCTCCCTGAGTCCAGCAGTGCCACCGCCAGGGTATCTCCCACTTGTACCTGGAACAGGTGACTATTGTCTATTGTCTCGGGGGTAACGGTGGCACACAGTCTCCTGGCATACATTGAGGGGCAGTAGCCAAAGTTATTGTTCATAGGTTACCCCCAATGGAGACAGTCGGCCCTTATGCGACCAGGCTCTTGACACCGCCAACAGACCAGTGGAGCTGGGTCTGTAGGGAGTATATCCTGAGTGGGTTTTGCTGGCACTAGCTGCCTGGTTAAAGGTGGAAATTTCTGGGGTTTAACTGGCCCCCTCCCAAACGAACCCCCCTGTAGATTTCTGGGGGCCTCATAGTGCTTCACCAAGTCGACCATCTCTAGGACATTACCAGGAGACACCTGGCCGATCCAGTGCTGGAGAGGGTACGGCAAAGCCCTCTAGAACACATCCACCAACAGACAGTCCAGCATAGCAGTGGGACTCAGGCTGCAGCCACTTTTGCAACCGGTGTAGCAGATCATAATACTGCGGTCTGACAGGTTCAGCCGAGTTAAATTCCCACTGATGCACCCACTGGGCCCTGACCAACATATTTACCCTTGCCAGAATCTCACCTTTTATGGTCAAGTAGTCGGCCGCTTGCATATCTGGTAAGTCAAAAAACACCTGCTGAAAAATGTGATGCAATAATGTGATCGCTTAGAAGGAGGAACACACACAGGCCGCTAGTGTCCATAGACACATTCACATGATAACAGATCACGTGTTCGCACCAGAAACTGAACGCAAGCTGATAGCAAACCTTGGAAATGATAAGAATAACTCCCAAAATGGTGACATGGCTTCAAGAATATTATATATACCACATTTTATATTGAAAAATGAAAAGCTTTGATTCTAGAAATAGCTCATGTGCACAGTATCATTTCATACTTGTCAAGAATTAACATCAAATAAAAATGTATATATAGATTTATACATTAAGGGATAAGCAGGCACACTCTTTGTTTGGGAACAGGGTGTATTTTATTTATGTTCTGGTATTCATGTAATTTGTAGATAAGAAGTTGTGTGTAGTTATACGTAAAGAATTATATAAAAAATTATATAGAAAAAATGGATAGAGTGATCACCAATATGTGAGGTGTGATGGATCCTTTGGAAAAAATGTTTGGAAATTTTTTTTGGGGGAAAAAAGGGATGATTTGGAGTGTTTAGAAATTAGAGAGATAAGATATATGTATAAGAATCACCATATATATGTATAGAGTAAATTGTCCTTCATAAAGGTATAAGGAGTAAAAAGTCCTTCATAGAAAATAGTCCTTGAAAAAATGTGTTGGTCTTCCAGTCTTTTATAAAGTGGCCACTGATTAGTAAAATCAAATAATAAAATCAAATAAGATCAAGTACAGGATGTAAACATTATATAGAGGATTAAAAAAGTCGGTCCCCCTTATATAATTATGGCTCCGTGGGTGGGATATTTAGTAGATAGTATTTAGCAGTTTGCTGTAAAATAGAGGATAGTGCGTCTTTGCAGATAGGAATATTGCATATAGGCAGGTGGTTATAGTCTATATATTCCTCTGTGGAAAAAATGGGGGTGCTCTGTGCCTGGGTGCGGCGTCCCGCACTGTCTCTGGCTACAGAGATCACTTACCCTTCTTGATGCTTGTGTTCTTTCGGTCCTCTAATGATGGTTGCCGGTAGTCGGCTGTTGAAGTCCGGTCCGGTCTTCAGGAGTCAGCAGCGTCTCGTGTTGCCTAGGACGCCGAGAGGCGTGGTTCGCGCGTCTGATGCGTGGCGTATGTGGTCACGTGATCGCGGACTCTCTGTCAGGTTTCTTTGCAATGCTTCTCCTGCTCTGTAGCGAGTGGTATCCCAGTAATCCTCTTAAACACGTTTCGGGAGTTTATCCCTTCATCAGTAAGTGGAGGATTATGGTGGATACTGTGGTATTTATAGAGCGGTGGTCAATTGGTTAATCAATCAATTGAACCTAACAATGAGGCTGACATATTGAATTCGTTATCCTGTATCAGTTTTGTTTGGCCCATTAGGTTTGTGGCCAAAATAAAATATATACGTTATCCAAAAGAGGGGAGGGTGATCGGTGGAATAACAGTGTATAACAAAATAAAGGTCTATATAGCTGACGGTATTGTATAATTGTGTAGATGTTGTTGATGGGTCCTATAATAAGGTTATTATTATTGTGGATTTCATATTCTATTTATAAGAGGGGCCCTCATATATTATATATCCGGAACAACCTATCTAGAAAGGAAACAGAGGCCATAAAACAACTACAAGAAGAAAAAGATATAATAATACATCCAGCAGATAAAGGAGGAGCGATCGTTATACAAAGTGTCTCTGATTATAACAACGAGTGTATGAGACAACTAGCAGATAACAACACATACAAAAAACTAAAAAATAATCCAATGGAACAATACTATCAAGAATTAATACAATTCTGTGAAAAAGGGAAAGAAAAGGGTATCATATCCGAAACAGAATACACTTTTGTAGTAAACACGCCCCAAAGATTACCAGCACTATACTGCCTCCCAAAAATACACAAAAACAAAGATAACCCACCTGGGCGTCCTATCATCTCCGGGATACAATCATTAACAAGCAACCTATCACAATACATTGACACACTTCTACAACCCAGAGTCAAAAACATTAATTCATATGTAAAAGACACTACACAAATTATTAAAATAATTGAAAACCTAAAATTCGAAACACACTGGCATTTAGGAACACTAGATGTCCAATCACTCTATACCAGCATCAATCATCAACAGGGAACAGAAGCAGTTAAAAAACAACTAACTAAAGAAGCCACATTACTACCGGAACAAATAGACTATATAATAGGAGGCATAGAATTTATACTCAACCACAATTATTTTTATTGGAACTCAGATTTTTATTTACAGATCCAGGGAACGGTCATGGGCACCAGATTCGCCCCCAGCTACGCAAACCTATTCATGGCGCAGTGGGAGGAAGAAACCATAACGCCCAGACTGTCGTCGGATCTGGTGCTCTGGCAAAGGTATATCGATGACATTATATTCATCTGGCAAGACAGTAGGGACAACTTGGACACATTTTTAACCACAATCAATACAAATCCATATGGTCTAAAATTTACCTCATCCATCAGTACATCGAAAATAAAATTTCTGGACTTACAAATAACAATAGAAAAGGACAAATTCATATGTACCTCTTATCATAAACCAACATCTAAAAATAGTTTCATTCAATATGACAGCTGCCATTTACCATCATGGCTTATAAATATTCCACAAGGACAATTCCGTAGAGTCAAGAGAAACTGCACAACAGAGTCTCATTTTGATAAGGAATCAGAGAAAATGAAAATACAGTTTATGGATAAAAAATACACCATCGAATTATTAAATTCATCACTAGACAAAGTCAAAAAAATGGAAAGGAAAACATTTTTTAATAAATTAACCAAAAAACCAGAAGAAGGAGCCTCCACACCCAGGATTATAATACCATACAACCCACAATACAAAAAAATCAAAAAGATTATAAACAGTCATTGGTATCATTTAAAACAAGATAAAATAGTAGGGACTATCATCAACGACACTCCACTAATCACCTTCACCAAAGCCCCAAATCTAGGCCTAAAAATTGCCCCCACTGTCAAATACAACAGGGAACATGCAACAACAATCCAAAAATGGGCAGATATTACAGGTTTTTTCAGATGCGGAAAATGCAACAATTGTCGATTAACATCATTCCCCAAAAAAACCACCTGCGTCACATCCAAAACAAACTCCCATAAACAAGAAATCAAAGAATTCCTAACATGCACATCAACAGAAGTTATATACGCTCTAGAATTCCCATGCCATAAATTGTACATAGGTCGCACCAAACGGACACTTCAAAAACCTGTATCAGAACATATAGCAAATGTAAAGAAAGGTTATGACAAACACACAGTATCAAACCATTTTAGAATCATCCACAACAAGGATCCATCCGGATTAAAATACACAGCATTAGAAAAAGTCAAAAAAGACTGGAGAGGGGGCAACTTCATACACAAAATGTCCAGAGTGGAATCCAGAAGAATCTTTGAATTCAACTCTGTTCTACCCAATGGACTAAACGCAGAAATGGAAATTTTTGGGTTCCTCTGATTGGGGGGTTGCCGCTCCCTGATGAGTAACCGGAATGTTTATCATATTCCTTCCGGTTGCCCCTTGGCGAGCGGCTGCCCCTCATTTACAACAATAATCCCCACACACACAGACACCCGCTACTTCACCAACAAGAACCTAATCAAATACACGCAATACGCCATCACATCCAAGACAAGCCCCTTTTTTACTTTGGATTGTTATGATAGTGACATCACCACCATACCCAAGATACCCCATACTATGTACCTACCTTTCTCTACTCGTCCCCCTCTTTTGGATATACATAGGGAGGATAAACTCGAGTATCCACTGGGTCTTTCTTACTACAGACCAGTGATACAATGGACATCTCCCATTGTATACCAAAAAGGATCCTTGCCAACCAAGCTATACCAAGACTACATAGTCCATAACTATTAAATCCCTTTTTGGTTATATTCCCTATAGCCCTTCTCCCTTTGGTACATGTAGGACTGACAAACCCAAATACTCACTGGGTCTTCCTAATTATGGACCAGTGACATCATGGGCGTACTCGAAACATGTACCCACAACTGGAACACATCAGAACCACTAAAGGCCTCCTATAAAGAAACAATACGCACAACTAGAAAATATATATAAAAAAAATAAAAATTACAATATGTCTGTATCCCCTGAAATGGACAAGCCCTATACAGCACAAATACCACATCACAGGCTATAGCTCTCATAGCCCTTCTGGTGCATGTGGAAATAATAGACCCAATTACTCACTGGGTCCCCCACACTACGGACCAGTGACATCACGGGCATTTTCTAATATATACCCACGGCTGAAGCATATTAGGATGACTACAGGCCTCCTATTGAGAGGCAGCACTCACAACTAAAAACAGAATAAATAAACATTAAAATATGTATGTACCCCTTGAAAGTAACATTGCTAAACCACATCCAATACCACCATTTCCCTATACCATCAAATAGGTATCGGATATATAATATATGAGGGCCCCTCTTATAAATAGAATATGAAATCCACAATAATAATAACCTTATTATAGGACCCATCAACAACATCTACACAATTATACAATACCGTCAGCTATATAGACCTTTATTTTGTTATACACTGTTATTCCACCGATCACCCTCCCCTCTTTTGGATAACGTGTATATTTTATTTTGGCCACAAACCTAATGGGCCAAACAAAACTGATACAGGATAACGAATTCAATATGTCAGCCTCATTGTTAGGTTCAATTGATTGATTAACCAATTGACCACCGCTCTATAAATACCACAGTATCCACCATAATCCTCCACTTACTGATGAAGGGATAAACTCCCGAAACGCGTTTAAGAGGATTACTGGGATACCACTCGCTACAGAGCAGGAGAAGCATTGCAAAGAAACCTGACAGAGAGTCCGCGATCACGTGACCACATACGTCACGCATCAGACGCGCGAACCACGCCTCTCGGCGTCCTAGGCAACACGAGACGCTGCTGACTCCTGAGGACCGGACCGGACTTCAACAGCCGACTACCGGCAACCATCATTAGAGGACCGAAAGAACACAAGCATCAAGAAGGGTAAGTGATCTCTGTAGCCAGAGACAGTGCGGGACGCCGCACCCAGGCACAGAGCACCCCCATTTTTTCCACAGAGGAATATATAGACTATAACCACCTGCCTATATGCAATATTCCTATCTGCAAAGACGCACTATCCTCTATTTTACAGCAAACTGCTAAATACTATCTACTAAATATCCCACCCACGGAGCCATAATTATATAAGGGGGACCGACTTTTTTAATCCTCTATATAATGTTTACATCCTGTACTTGATCTTATTTGATTTTATTATTTGATTTTACTAATCAGTGGCCACTTTATAAAAGACTGGAAGACCAACACATTTTTTCAAGGACTATTTTCTATGAAGGACTTTTTACTCCTTATACCTTTATGAAGGACAATTTACTCTATACATATATATGGTGATTCTTATACATATATCTTATCTCTCTAATTTCTAAACACTCCAAATCATCCCTTTTTTCCCCCCAAAAAAATTTCCAAGCATTTTTTCCAAAGGATCCATCACACCTCACATATTGGTGATCACTCTATCCATTTTTTCTATATAATTTTTTATATAATTCTTTACGTATAACTACACACAACTTCTTATCTACAAATTACATGAATACCAGAACATAAATAAAATACACCCTGTTCCCAAACAAAGAGTGTGCCTGCTTATCCCTTATTGTTTGAAATTTTATGCTCCTGACTGGGTGAGTCAGACCAAGCAGTTTTGCACCTCTACCATTTACCTGAGCGGTAGAGCCGTCTATTTCACTTTTTTACCATAGATTTATACATGTGACAATAACGCTCCATTCCCAAAACAGGATTACCACACGGATGAGTATAACACCAGTCACACCCAACCATGCTGAGAGGTCAACATGAAAGTCAGGCATCCTGTTCAGGATGACAGACAACACTATGTTCGAACCTAAATCCTGATTTTAAAAAAAAACTATAAAATAATAAAATGTATTAAGGTCCTCAATCAGTCCTATACAATGTTAACTGCACAAAACCTTTTGACAAGGGAAGCCCACATGCGGTCCCCACCTAGTTTTAGTGAGAACCACACCAGTGCCGCTCATAACCCAAGTAAAGCAAAATTATAACAGATAAAATAAATAATTAAAAAAACTTTTTGGGGTGAATGGTTGTAAATATTGACAATATATGATGAACAGAGCACATGCACAAAAAATGAAGCATGCACACCAGTTTAAGAGAATTCCAATACTCGATAGTTGATAAAGTCAAAGGGCAAATAAATGGTCCATGATGGTAGTCCTCAAGTCCTCAGCAGGATCAGGACAGACAGCAGAAGCAGGTAATTGTTAAGGGTATAGTACAAGGCCTATACCTAGTTAGACCAAACTCATCAGGAGCAGGATAGACTGCAGCAGGTAAATGGTAATGCTGTATTGTAAAGCATACATATAGCTGGGCCTAACTCAGCAGGAACAGAATAGAAAGCAGCAGGGAAATGGTAACGCTGTAGTATAGGGCATACACATAACTGGGCCTAACTTAGCAATATCAGGACAGACAGCAGCAGCTAAAAAAATGGTAACGCTGTAGTGTCAGGTGTACACATATTTGGCCGTAAATCAGCAGGAACAGAACAAACAGCAGCAGAGAAATGTTAACGCTGTAGTATAAGGCATACATATAGCTGGCCCTATCTCAGCAGGAACAGAACAGACAGCAGCAGGGAAATGGTAAAGCTGTAGGACAAGGCCAACACATAATTCATCAAGATCAGGACAGACAGCAGCAGCAGATAAAGGTAATGGTGGAGTATAAGGCCTACACATAACTTTACATGATCAGGACAGACAGCAGTAGCAGCAGGTACATTTTAATGGTCGAGTCTAAGGCCTACACATAGCTTGGCCTAACTCAGCAGAAACAGATAGCAGCAGGTTCTTTATTTGCAACAGGAATGTATTCCCAGGAATGGGCCCCCACCAGACCTGGGCAACAACAAAAATAAAATTAGACACCTCTGACAGCAGCAGGTTCTTTGTTTGCAGCAGGAATGTGTTCCCAGGAATGTGCACCCACCAAACCTGGGCAACACTAAAAATTAACTTAGACACCTTTTACAGCAGCAGGTTCGTCATCTAGAGCAGGAATGTGCTCCCATGCATACAAAAAGCAATATTTTCCTGTGACAAAATTGTTTTATCGAGGGCAGCAGGACTGTCTTGGCTTAGCAGTGGCTCTGTCATCTTCCTTTTGTCTGTGAAGAGGCATGGTTCCCGCGGATCACACGACCCATACATGATCAGTGCAACACACGCCGTGCTCCAGCAATCGACAGCACCCAGCCATCTATCACGGTTTCCGTCTGCTGGTGGGGTCCTCGACGGCTGCCTCCAGTGCACAGCCCGGATTATCTATTGCATGTCATGCTGCAAAATAATCCTTTAGCTGCGAGGCTTGGCTACACAAAGGGGGGTAGTGTCATACAGCCCGGGGAAGACTTCAGCAGGAAGGGGCTGACAGGCACAGGTAAGGACTAGAGGGCTGCAAATGCCAGCAAAATGTTCTTAAGAGCATGGCAAGTTCTCTGCAAACAAATGTCGATAGGGAAATTACTTTAAATAACATAAAATATGTAAAAAAATATATAATAATCTTGATCTAGGAGGACGAGGTCCATATGGAGAAGGAGGTTGAGGAGGCGGTGGATGTGGCGGTGTAGGTGGAAGCGGTGGTGGAGGAGGAGGATATAGCCTACACTGCTTTTTGGTTTTAAATTTATTTACATGTTTTAAAATTAGGGTACACCCCAAAACATTGGGAAATATAACCTGTGATAACCCCCCCCCCCCCCTCAGTCGTGCTAAACACACGCTCAGACATTACACTGGCTGCAGGGCAGGCCAGCACCTCCAAGGTGTAAAGGGCAAGCTCAGGCCATGTGCCCAATTTGGAGACCCAGAAGTTGCAGGGGCTGACCCCTGTCAGTCAGTTTGTGTAGGCATGTGCACACATACTGCCCCACCATGTTGCACGTCCCCATGATGTTCACATTCCAATTTGATATCTGCTCTATCAACTTTCAATGTTCTTTTCTGCGCCTACCATGTTGATCACGGTTAGCGGCAAATCAGGGTTCCAGGCTGGAGAGGGAGCCTGAGAAAGAGAGACCACATCCAAGGCAGATCAATGGATGAAATTTAATTTTGATCAAGCGGAAATGTGGGACAAATTATTAAAGCAGAAGAATTGAAGGAAAGGAGGGGGTGCGCGGCAATTACCCACTCCTGACTCGGGGAGGTAGTGATGATAAATAACAATACAGGAATCATAAGATGCCCTGTTATTGGAATGATTAATAAAAAAATTATAGGGAATATCAGTGGGGTATTTAGGATTTGGAAACATTAGCCATGAGATTCCCTTCTGCCGCTTTGTTGACTCTAGATAACTTCTGCCTTATCGCACGTCCCTGTGACGTCCACGATCCATTTGGATATCTTCTCTATCAACTTTCGATATTCTTTCCTGAGCCTACCATGTTGATCACGGTTATCGGCGAATCAGGGTTCCACGCCGGAGAGGGAGCGTGAGAAAGGGAGACCTCATCCAAGGGAGGTCAATGGCTGCAATGGGATTGAGCGGAAATGTGGAACATTATTAAAGCAGAAGGATCAAATGAAAGGGCCAATTAAAGATGAATTTTAGAAATTTAAGTCCCTGTCACCTATGCAGAGCAGGGTTTTTTCATCGCCAGAAATGGGTTAATGTCACCCACCAATGCAACAGATTATTTTTTTAAATTTTGGTCCCGGTCACCTATTCACGGCAAAAATGGTAAAATGTCACCCAAGAATTTAGCAGAAAAATTTGTGAAATTTATTAACCTGTCTACTAGGCAGAGCAGGGGTCTATCACTTCCAGAAATTGTTGCATGTCACCATAAAATGTAACAGAAAAATTTGTGAAATGTATTAAGCTGTCAACTAGGTAGAGCAGGGGTAGAGCACAGCCAAAAATTGGTGAATTTCACCCAAAAATGTAACAGACAAATTAGTGATTTTTGTTTACCTGTCTGGGAAGAGCAGTGGTATATCACACCCAAAAAATTGTGTCTTTCACCCGAAAATTGAAAAGAAAAATGAGTGATTTTTTTTTTTTTTACCTGTCTACTAGATATAGCCGTGGTATATCACACCCAAAAATTGGTGAATTTCACCCGAAAATGTAACAGACAAACTAGTGAATAATTTTTACCTATTTACTAGGTAGAGCAGTGGTATATCACACCCAAAAATTGGTGAATTTCATCCAAAAATGTAACAGACAAATTAGTGAAACGACTTAAAATAAAATAAAATACGTACAAAAAAAAAAAAAACTTGATTTATGAGGTGGAGGTCCATATGGAGTAGGAGTTTGAGGAGGCGGTAGACGTAGCGGTGTAGGTGGAAGCGGCGGTGGAGGAGGACGAGGTAGCCCACACTGGTTTTTGGTTTTAAATTTTTATATTTTTTTTATTAGGGTACACTCCAAAAGAGTGTTCACACACGTTCAGATAATACACTGGCTGCAGGGCAGGCCAGCACCTGCAAGGCGTAAAGGGCAAGCTCAGGCCATGTGCCCAATTTGGAGACCCAGACGTTAAAAGGGCCAGACCCGTCATTCAGTACGTGTAGGCGTCTGCACACATACTGCTCAACCATGTTGCTGAAATGCTGCCTCCTGCTAAGACGTTCCATATCAGCTGGTGGTGCTGGTTGTTGTGGCGTGCTGACAAAGCTTTTCCACATTTCGGCCATGCTAACCCTGCCTTCTGAGGTGCTGGAGGTGCCCCAGCTGCATTGGCGACCTCTTCCTCCTCCTCTGCCTTTGCCTTGTGCTTCCACTGTGCCCCCGCTGTCAGGTGGGAATGCTACCAGTGTGCACTTGTACTCGTGCATCTTATGATCACACTCCAGTGAAGGAATTAAGGATGGTACGTTGTCCTTGAAACGGGGTTCCAGCTACCCAGTAATCAGCACAAGTTAGAATGTGGGCAACTCTGCGGTCGTTGCAGACATACTGCAGCATGTAATCGCTAATGTGTGCCAGCCTGCCCAGAGGCAACAAAAAGCTGTCCTCTGTGGTAGGTGTATCGTCTGTGTCCTCTGTATCCCCCCAGCCACCCACCAGTGATGGCCATGAGCTGGTCTGGGTGCCACCCTGCTGTGAACATGGTTCCTCCTCCTCCATATCGTCCTCCTCATCCTCCACCTCGTCATTCTTTTGAACTGTTCCCTGGCTGGACAATTGTGTACCTGGCGTTTGTGGGTGCAGGAACCCACCCTCGGAGACACTTGTGAATGACTGGCCGGAAACCCTATGAAATGTTCCCTCTTCCTCCTCCTCCTGTGCCACCGCCACATCGCCAGAAGCGTTTTTTAAAGGAGGCATAGAAGTGGGATAGTAACGCTGAGAACGGCATTATCGGCACTGGTCATGTTGGTGGAGTACTCGAAACAGAGCAACAAGGAACACAGGTCTCGAATGGAGACCCAGTCATTGGTGGTGAAGTGGTGCTGTTCCGTAGAGCGACTCACCCGTGCGTGCTGCAGCTGAAACTCCACTATCTCCTGCTGCTGCTTGCACAGTCTGGCCAGCATGTGCAAGGTAAAGTTCCACCTTGTGAGCATGTCGCATATGAGCCGGTGAGCACGAAGGCTGAAGTTACGCTGCAGCGCTGACAGGTGAGCAGCAGCAGGGTGAGAACGCCAAAAGCGTGCACAGACAGCCCACACTTTATGCAGAAGCTCTGACATATAGGGGTAATTTTTAAGGAATCTCTGTACCACCAAATTCAGCACATGCACCAGGCAAGGGATGTGCATCAAACCGGCTAGTCCCAGAGCTGATACGAAATTTCGCCCATTATCGCACACCACCATGCCGGGCTTGAGGCTCACTGGCACCAACCACTCATTGGTCTGTTGTCCAAGGCCCGTCCACAGCTCCTGGGCAGTCTTCTGCTCTAGTATTTGGGAAATTAAGAGCTGAACGCTTCCATGGGACATTGTGGAGATGCTTGGTGACCCAGATGGTGGTGTTGCTGGCAGATCCTCTGTTTGCGGGGTGGCAGGTGGCACTATTACTACAGAGGTGGATGAAGAGGCCGAGGCTGCAGCAGAAGAGGAAGCAGGAGGATCCAGAGACCTTTCTTGGTTTTTGAGGTGTCGACTCCACAGCAGCTCGTGCTTTGCACTTAGATGCCTGGTCATGCAGGTTGTGCTCAGGTTGAGAAAGTTTATGCCTCGCTTCAGGCTTTGATAGCACAGCGTGCAAACCACTTGTGTCTTGTCATCAGCACATTGTCTGAAGAACTGCCATGCCAGGGAACTCCTTGGAGCTGGCTTTTGTGTGCTTGGACCCTTGCTGCGGTGGGCAGTAGCAGGCGTACTGTCTAGGGGACGGCCGCTCCACTTTTGCACCCTGCTCTTTCTTCTGCTGTGCTGGCGCCTTTTCTTCCGAACTACACAGGTCACTCGCATGACCTTGACTTCATGTGGGGTCGAGGACCTCATCATCCACCACATCATCTTCCACCCAGTCTTCACCCCTGCCCTCCTTGTCGGTCTGCACACTTTCAAAAGCCATAGCAGTTGGCACCTGTGTTTCGCCATTATCCGAGACGTGCTGCGATGGTCCTCCCATGTACTCATCTTGAAACATAAGTGGTTGGGCATTGGTGCACTCCATCTTTTCCACTTCTGGGCCAGGGCTAGGTGGATGTCCCTGGAAAACCCTGCTAACAGAGTCATCAAAAAGCAGAAGAGACTTCTGCATGACTTGGGGCTCAGACTGCTTGGCTGATTTGCAAGGGGTTGAAGTGAAAGACTGATGGACAACGGCTGCAGGTGCCAACTTTGATCTTTTAGCAGGAGAATGGATGGGAGACAATGTGAAGGAACTGGAGGCAACCCAATCTACTATCGCCTGTACTTATTCTGGCGTCACCATTCGTAGAGCCACATTAGGCCCGACCAAATACCGCTGAAGGTTCTGTTGCCTACTCACACCTAAGGAAGGTGTTTCACTTGTGCATGTAGCTGGCGCAGATCAACCGCATCCTCTCCCTGCAACAGGAGCACCACCAGCAGCACTATGACCGTGGCCACGTCCCTTATTTGACGCTCTCCTCATATTTCTTAAATTTAGGATCTTTCCAAAAATGGGTGTTTTTTTTATAACAGAATAGAACGACAGTATCTAACGCGTGTATCTCACAATGACAGACGCAGCAAAGGCTGCAAAATTAAGATTTTTGCCCTAAATGGGTGTTTTTTTAATAACAGAATAGAACAACATAATCTGAAGGGTGTATCTCACACTTACAGATGCAGACAAGGCCACAAATTAAGATTTTTGCCCAAAATGGGTGTTTATTTAATACCAGAATAGCACAACAGTATGTAAAGGGTGTATCTTGCTGCTGGTGATAGCTTGCTGCTTTTCCAAGACTGTTTTACCAAGAGCTGATCTACAAGAACATTGGAGATATTCAGGAGACTAACTTAGTCTAACTCAGAGTTTTTCCACTGTAGCAGAACTTCAGTGGTGTTTCTGGTGGATACTCAGACACTATGTTGCAAAAGAGGTAAGGAATTTGCTAGACACAGTATCTCTATTGTCTGATTGCAAATGAGCATAGGCGAGTAAGGTGTTAATTTGCTGTTGGGGAAGGAGCCTTTGTGGGAGTGTGTGTATATATATCCACACACAGTATTAGCTTGCTAATTATAGCTTGCTGCTTTTCCAAGACTGCTTTACCAAGAGCTGATGTACAAGAGCATTAGAGATATTCAGGAGATACTCAGGAGGTAATCTGGAGGTGGATACAATCTAAACAAGTAAGATTTGTTTGTTTAAAATCTTTCCCCTCTTTACAATGGCAGACCTGGTTCTGTGCAGGAATTGTTGTGCTTTTATTTCAGGTTCCACTCTTCAAAGGTTTGGATACTGTCTGATCTGTAGACAGCTCTCTATAATGCAGCAGGAAATTACCTTTTTGAAATATGAGATTTTTAAATTAACCACTAAACAAACTCAGGCTGAGAACAATGCAATGCCACTGCCACAGAGGCCCCCTAGAAATGGAAGATGGGTTACTGTAGGTTCTGGTAGACTGAGAGTTATGGATAGAAGGCATGTTCCACAGTCTGTGGCTCTCCATAATTCATTTGCAGCACTTTCAGAGTGCAAGAGCAACATGGAGGATGGCTCAAGCACAGTGGGTGAGAAACAATCATCTCCCATACCTAAAGTATGTAAGACTGCAGCCAAAGACAAAAAGCAGAAGGTGAGGATTAATAGTAAGCAGCTGTTGGTGGGCGATTCCATCATAAGAGGTGTGAAGTTTGAGAAGAATGGTGTTGTGAGATGTCTCCCTGGTGCTACCGCTAGCAGGGATAGACAACGGATCCTTAATATTGTTAGGCAAGCAAAGCAAGAAAGGGACGTGGATGTTATTCTCCATCTTGGGACAAACGATCTGGCTTGCAATAAGGTTTCAAAGGTGAAAGAAGCTTTTCACACACTTAGAAAGGATATACAGGAGGTTGCATCAACTGTTTCATTCTCTGCAGTTTTGCCTGTGCATAACCTTCAGCATGACAGGAAGATGCGCATTAAGGAATTCAATGCATGGCTTGGTGACTGGTGTCTGAACCAAGGGTTTAGCTTTGTGTCTCATGTTAGCTCTTGTTGGAATGTAAAAGAACTGTACAAGAAAGATGGTTTGCATCTTTCTCTCAAGGGAACGAATGTCCTCGGTGAACAGTTCCAAGTATTTGCTAAGAAGCATTTAAACTAGGAAAGGGGGGCAAAAGAGTGATAATCCAGCATTCTGACTGCCCCCCGGAACAATGCCAGAAGAAGCCAGTAGCACAAAGGTTAAGAAATGACAAGCTCAGAGTCTTGTCTACAAATGCTCACAGTCTAGGTAATAAGATCAATGAACTTGAGGCTATAATGGCATCTGAGAATATAGATGTAGTGGCTGTTACTGAGACGTGGTTCAAGGGGAGTAATGACTGGGATATATCAATACCAGGGTTTTCTCTATTCAGGAAAGACAGAAAAGGCAAGAAGGGGAGGGGTAGCCCTGTATGTGAAAGATAGCACAAAAGTCAGTTTGGGTTACCTTGCAGCTTGATAATCATAAGGTAACTCATGTAGGTGTGATATATAGACCACCTAGCCAAGTCAAAGAATTAGATGATCTACTAGTTGAGGAAATAGCTAAAATGACATCGAAGGAGGAAGTTATCATTATGGGAGACTTCAATCTTCCAGATGTAAACTGGAAAACCAAAATAGCTAGTTCTGCCAGGAGTACAGATATTCTAAATTCCCTACTGGGATTATCTCTACAGCAAGTAGTGGAGGAGCCAACCCGGAAGGAGGCCATTTTAGATTTAGTATTCACAAATGGGAATTTGGTATCTGATATTACTGTAGGGGAAAGCTTGGGATCTAGTGATCACCAGTCAGCGTGGTTTACTATAAGTAAACACAAAAACAAAAGTTTTAGATTTTTGAAAAACTGACTTTTCTAAAATTAGATTAGTGGTATACGAGTCCCTATCAGACTGGAACAGTTTCATTGGAGTCCAGGAGAAATGGGACTACTTAAAAGTGGCACTATTGAAGGCAACAGAAAATTGCATTAGGCTTGTCAGTAAAAGCAAAAAAAGGAAGAGACCACTGTGGTACTCAGCAGAAGTGGCCAAAATCATTAAAAACAAAAAGATAGCATTTAGGAATTATAAAAAAAACTAAACGAGGATGACAGACAAATTTATAAGATTAGGCAGAGAGAGGCCAAACAAGTTATAAGACCTTCTAAAGCACAGGCAGAAGAGAAATTAGCTCAGTCAGGGAAAAAAGGCGATAAGGCAGTTTTCAGATACATAAATGAAAAAAGGAAACTAAAACAAGGAATTACCAAATTAAAAACAAAAGAAGGAAGGTATATGGAAGAAGATAAAGAACTAGCTGACTGCCTCAATGAATACTTCTATTCAGTTTTTACAAAGGAAAATGAAGGAGAAGGACCTCAGTAAGGAAAGAAGACTAATGAATCTTTTGATGCATGTGTCTTTACAGGCCTGGGCCATATCAGTCAGTCTTGAGTGGGACTCACAGACTCCTCCCTCCTCCCATTGTAAGCATGGTTACATGCTGGAGGTAACTGGTGAGCTGTTTGTGAGTCGGCCTCATGCTCCTGTAATTTGCCCACTGTCTCCTGGTATTGCCCATACGGCTCAGGTAGGAGAGCGTTAGGTCTCGGGCTACTTGAGAAACCTTGATGTGGTGCCCAGGCTTAGACATGTTCTACACCGTAGGACATGTTGACTAATCTCTCAATTTTAAAATCAGTTTGAGGGTTTAGTGAGACTGCAGAGTGCACCTGTATTTGTTATTGTTTTGTTATATTGTTATATTGATTATGACATACGCACTTGTTACCTTGTGTGAGATGTCTATTGTGGTACTTGTGGTTCGCCGCTGGCATCCTCCACCGTATGCATTTTGCTGGGGATCGCCATTAGCAACAGGCCACAAGTGCAGGATTTTCTCCCCTGTATATATGCACGACTGCATGTGGGTTTGAGCACCTCCTGCTAATGCCACCCTGTCTTTTTAGTTTGTATATATAGATTCCTGGAGGTGTATAAACTCCAATTTAAATGTGCCTGTTTTTCATCTACAGGCCACATTTAGGTGCACCTGTGAGGCCTGGGCCATATCAGTCAGTCTTGAGTGGGACTCACAGACTCCTCCCTCCTCCCATTGTAAGCATGGTTACATGCTGGAGGTAAATGGTGAGCTGTTTGTGAGTCGGCCTCATGCTCCTGTAATTTGCCCACTGGCTCCTGGTATCACCCATACGGCTCAGGTAGGAGAGTGTTAGGTCTCGGGCTACTTGAGAAACCTTGACGTGGTGCCCGGGCTTAGACATGTTCTACACCGTAGGACATGTTGACTAATCTCTCAATTTTAAAATCAGTTTGAGGGTTTAGTGAGACTGCAGAGTGCACCTGTATTTGTTATTGTTTTGTTATAATGTTATATTGATTATGACATACGCACTTGTTACCTTGTGTGAGATGTCTATTGTGGTACTTGTGGTTCGCCGCTGGCATCCTCCACCGTATGCATTTTGCTGGGGATCGCCATTAGCAACAGGCCACAAGTGCAGGATTTTCTCCCCTGTATATATGCACGACTGCATGTGGGTTTGAGCACCTCCTGCTAATGCCACCCTGTCTTTTTAGTTTGTATATATAGATTCCTGGAGGTGTATAAACTCCAATTTAAATGTGCCTGTTTTCCATCTACAGGCCACATTTAGGTGCACCTGTGAGGCCTGGGCCATATCAGTCAGTCTTGAGTGGGACTCACAGACTCCTCCCTCCTCCCATTGTAAGCATGGTTACATGCTGGAGGTAACTGGTGAGCTGTTTGTGAGTCGGCCTCATGCTCCTGTAATTTGCCCACTGGCTCCTGGTATCGCCCATACGGCTCAGGTAGGAGAGTGTTAGGTCTCGGGCTACTTGAGAAACCTTGACGTGGTGCCCGGACTTAGACATGTTCTACACCGTAGGACATGTTGACTAATCTCTCAATTTTAAAATCAGTTTGAGGATTTAGTGAGACTGCAGAGTGCACCTGTATTTGTTATTGTTTTGTTACATGTGTCTTTACAGAGGAAGAGGTTCTAAGTCAACTGATTACAATTAATACAAATAAGTCACAGGGGCCTGATGGGATACACTCAAAGCTATTAAAAGAGCTCAGCGGTGAACTAGCAAAACCATTAACAGATTTATTTAACCAATCACTGGCAACAGGAGTCGTCCCAGAAAATTGGAAATGAGCAAATGTTGTGCCCATTCACAAGAAAGGTAGTAGGGAGGAATCGGGCAACTATAGGCCAGTAAGCCTGACCAAAGTGGGGAAATTAATGGAAACCATACTTGGACTCCCATATTGTTGAATGGATTAGGCAGTGGCTGAGGGACAGGCAACAGAGGGTTGTAGTCAATGGAGTATATTCAGACCAAGGTCTTGTTACCAGTGGGGTACCTCAGGGATCTGTTCTGGGACCCATATTGTTTAATATCTTTATCAGCAAAATTGCAGAAGGCCTCAATGGTAAGGTATGTCTTTTTGCTGATGACACAAAGATTTGTAACAGGGTTTATGTTCCTGGAGGGATACACCAAATGGAAAAGGACTTAGGAAAACTAGAGGAATGGTCAAAAGATTTTTGCCCTAAATATGTGTTTTTTTAATAGCAGAATAGAACAATAGTATCTAAAGGGTATATCTCACAATGACATATGCAGCAAAGGCTGCAAAATTAAAATGCTTGCCCTAAGAATATGACAGCAGTATATATAACGCTTGAATTTCACACGTACAGATGCAGACAAGGCTGCAAATTAAGTATTTTGCCTAAAATGGGTGTTTTTTTTAAATACCACATAATAGCACAGCAGTATCTAAAGCATGTATCGCAAACTGACAGATGCAGACAAGGACGCAAATTAAGTTTTTTTCAAACCCAGAAAATTATAGCTGTATTTCTAGCTTAAATTGCACACTGGCTAATGCGGCAGAGGCCCCAGATGGAGGGTATTGCCAAAAATTTGTGTTTTTTCAAATCCAGAAAATTATTTAAGTATTTCAAGCTTGTTTTTAACAATGAGAGATGCAGCAAAGGCTGCAATATATTACGTTTTTTGCCCAAAATGGGTGTTTTTTGAATAACAGAATATGACAGCAGTATATAACGCTTGAATTTCACATGTACAGATGCAGAAAGGGGTGTAAAATTGAGTATTTTGCCCTAAAAGGGTGTTTTATAAAACCCAGAAAATTATAGCTGTATTTCTAGCTTAAATTATACACTGACTAATGCTGCAAAGGCACCAGATGTAGGATATTGCCAAAAATTGATGTTTTTTTAAACCCAGATTATTATTGCAGTATTTCAAGCTTGGATTTTAATGTCACAAATGCACATATGCAGTGCTGGTGCACTGAGCTTGCATGAAATGGCCGCTGCCGCCCACCTAACTAACAGACGGATAAAAGTTATTTTTCTTTGTCACTGGGCTCAGAGCAGGGTAAAAAGATTGTGCACTGTACCCACACAACAAAATCTATGTAGATTGCTGAGTTGAATTGCAGTTCTGATTAAAGTTGCTTTCCTATTCTCTTCCTCACAGCAGCAGCATCCTATCCCTACACTAAGCACAGCAGAGTGACGTGTAGCGCTACATGCCTCCAGCTTATATAGAGGCTGGGTCACATGCTGCACTGGCCAATCACAGCCATGTCATTAGTAGGCATGGCTGTGAGGCTTCTAAGGGCACAGAGTTAAACGTTTGGGTTCGGGTCCGGGGTCCAAAAATCCTAAAGTTCGGTACGAACCCGAACTTTACAGTTCGGGTTCGCTCAATCCTACTCACTAACCTACACTGACTATCTACCACTAACTATCTGGATTATATATGAGCTAACTATATAATGTCCCTAACACCCTACACTAGAACCAGCTACACTGTTCACTCACTAGACTACAATATCTAACACTATCTATAATATATGAGGTATCAGAAGTCACAGGAATTCAGCACAGCACAAAGATCACACTCCTCTCTCTCTCACAACTGCATGAAACAGCACAAAATGGCTGTGGGGAGTTTCTCTTAGTAAGGGGTAGGCAACTTTCCTATTGGTTGCTAGGGAAGTTGCTAAGCTCTTGCAGTCTTCTCATTGGCCCACAAACTAGAAGCAGGAAGGGATCATGTGAACTGTGGAAAAAAAAACACGAATATTCGAATTTACGAATATATAGCGCTATATTTGAAATATTCGTAAATTCTCAAAGTGCCGATATTCACAATTCGAATATTTGCGCTCAACACTACTGACTAACAAGCCAGAAGATGTATGGGAGTAGACCTGCTAACTACATCACCTGTGGATTGCATTAGCCCACCTGCTGTGTATTAGAAGCCTTTCTGCCTGTCTGCTGAAGTGGAAAAGCTGTGTCATCAGAATGACATTATGCAGTCGGATTAAACTGATAACCAATGATGAAACAGCCACGATTATCTTCCACCAATCCTATGAAGGCCAATGCACTGAAATGGCAGCTGAGGGAAATAAAAGGGTCACTTCCTCTGTCATCAGCGGCTATTCTACAGGACTTCAGCCTAAGGACTACAGTTCCAGCTGGTGGGCATCTGAACTGCTCTTCTGCCTAACCTCGAGCCTAAGGTTTGAGTTGGAGAGTACAGGTTGGGACGATCAGGTCACCTGGCCACATGCTTCTTTGTGCACAGCTAGCTCACAGTGATGAGCGGCATAGGCAATAATCGAATTTGCAATATTTCAAAAAATGTTGCCCGAATATTCGCCATAAATTGGCAAATTCGAGAATTCATGATCTCCAGTCATTGCTTGATTCCGAAAATCGGCAATGTAATATATTCACAATAAATTCACGATTAGAATATTCAACACTATTCACAAATACGAATATATAGCACTGTATTCTAAATATTCGCAAATTCTCAAAGTGACGATATTCGCAATTAAAATTTGCGATTAGAATATTCGCGCTCAACACTACTTCCTAAGCTTGTCGCTATCTCGTCTTGGTGGGTGCCCCCAAAGCAGAGTGCTACTGGCTGAGGTAGTTGGTCCTGGGTCCTCCCAAAGTTGCAGAGGGTTTTATCCCTGTCAAGTCAGAGGAAGGGGGAATCGCTGTCACTTGTGCCATCCTGTGTTTTTGCTGGGACTGTACTATGTCCTGCTGACTGTTGGTTATCCAATAATGCTTTTCTGGAGTGTTGTACCCTCACCATGTGTTGTCTGAGTAGTGTTCCACCCATGGGAAAGGAGCACGGCCGTTTGGTGGTATGAGCCCTGGTCCTGCACGGTATTTATAAAGATAGCCAGATCAGCGGATGAGAGCACCCACTGACACTCATGTATCCACAGCTATTTCAGAGCATTTTTTCTAATAGAAATTTAAAAATCCAGTACATAAAGTATATGAAAATTTTATTTATCACTGCCCCTACAACACTTTAAATCTGCTGTATGCCACCCAGTCCGTCCCCACATTTTCATTAGAATCTCCTTCTCTGCTGCTGAGGGTTCCACAACTGTAGGAGTGGGACCACTGGGCAGTGTCAGTAGATGACAGTAAACACACTGGGCCAATGAGGAACAGCTTCCACATGTGAGACTCCTGAGGTCTATTGATGCTGCCCAGTGGTTCTGTACCTGCTGTGGTGTGTGGGCAGGCTATGTAGAGAGCTCTTAAGTGTAATTACCCTTTAGTCCTCACCCTCCCAACAATGCTGCCACCCTGCTCCTGCCCTCCTCCATTGGGGCCTTCATACAAAAGATAAATGTCTTTTGTGTGAATATATATATATATATATATATATATATATATATATATACAGTCAGGTCCATAAATATTGGGACATTGACACAATTGTAACATGTTTGGCTCTATACACCACCACAATGGATTTGAAATAAAATGAACAAGATGTGCTTTAACTGGAGACTGTCAGCTTTAATTTGAGGGTATTTACATCCAAATCAGGTAAACGGTGTAGGAACAGTTTGCATTTGTGCCTCCCACTTGTTAAGGAACCAAAAGTAATAGGACAATCACCCTATTGTGTCCGGGGTAGGAAGCCTCTGTGAACGAGTTAGCAGATTTGTGGATTTCTATCTGAGGGGGTGCGTGGAGACCCTGCCATCCTATGTCAGAGACACCTCTGATGTATTGCGGAAACTTAATGGGGTGTCGCTGGAGGGGGACATGTGGCTGGTCACGCGTGATATTAAGGCCCTTTACACGTCAATGTGACACGACCACGGGATCAGAGCCTGCCAATACTTTTTACGTATGGCAGATTTAGATCCAGATATTATTGCTTTTGTAACGGAGCTTCTGGACTTTATTTTGAGACATAACTATTTCACATTTAAGGACCGCCTCTTCCTGCAGCTCCGGGGAACAGCGCAATGGATGCTGCCCAGTGCTTCTGTACCTGCTGTGGTGTGTGGGCAGGCTATGTAGAGAGCTCTTAAGTGTAATTACCCTTTAGTTCTCACCCTCCCAACAATGCTGCCACCCTGCTCCTGCCCTCCTCCATTGGGGCCTTCATACAAAAGATAAATGTCTTTTGTGTGAATATATATATATATATATATATACAGTCAGGTCCATAAATATTGGGACATTGACACAATTGTAACATTTTTGGCTCTATACACCACCACAATGGATTTGAAATAAAATGAACAAGATGTGCTTTAACTGGAGACTGTCAGCTTTAATTTGAGGGTATTTACATCCAAATCAGGTAAACGGTGTAGGAACAGTTTGCATTTGTGCCTCCCACTTGTTAAGGAACCAAAAGTAATAGGACAATCGCCCTATTGTGTCCGGGGTAGGAAGCCTCTGTGAACGAGTTAGCAGATTTGTGGATTTCTATCTGAGGGGGTGCGTGGAGACCCTGCCGTCCTATGTCAGAGACACCTCTGATGTATTGCGGAAACTTAATGGGGTGTAGCTGGAGGGGGACATGTGGCTGGTCACGTGTGATATTAAGGCCCTTTACACGTCAATGTGACACGACCACGGGATCAGAGCCTGCCAATACTTTTTACGTATGGCAGATTTAGATCCAGATATTATTGCTTTTGTAACGGAGCTTCTGGACTTTATTTTGAGACATAACTATTTCACATTTAAGGACCGCCTCTTCCTGCAGCTCCGGGGAACAGCGATGGGGGCGACTTGTGCGCCCTCTTATGCTAACCTGTTCCTCGAACTGTGGGAAAGAGAACCTCCCTGATTACGGCTCTGTGGTCTCGTGGTCGCGGTATATCGACGATGTTCTTTTCATCTGGCAGGGCACAGAGAGCCGGCTCTTGTCCTTCCTCCAGCAACTTAATAACAACACATTTAATATTAGGCTCACATGGCATTATAGCCAAGATAGGATGGAATTTTTGGACATTCTCATTTGCAGGGAGAGGGACGTCCGGGTCTCCACAGACCCATTCAGAAAGCCCACCTCCACCAACACCTTGCTACATGTGAAATCTGCACACTACCCGCAGACAGTGAGGGCCATTCCAGTCGGACAATTTTTGCGCCACCGACGAGTTTGTTCCAGCGATCAAAAATTTTAGACACAATCTGGGGAGCTGTCTAGGAGGTTCCGTAATAGGGCCTATAATCAGGCTGACATCAAGAAGGGCTAAATCTGCAAATAGGGACTCCCTCCTAACTAGTAGTAGATCTAAAATTGACAATACATTTATTACCCCTTTCAACATGCAGTGGTGCAAAATACGCAAAATACTAACAAAACACTGGCCAACACTGGCCAATACTGCTCTCGGATAGTGACCTGCGGGCAACTCTTCAGGATTATCCCCAGGTGACATGGCGACGCTCAAAAAACCTAGGTGATTTGCTTACCAGCAGCCACTATGTATCCCCTTCGCCATCTTACATTTTTGGCAGCAAAGGGCTAAAGTGGGCTCCTATTCATGTAATAATTGTCAGGCGTGTAGATATATGATCCGGTCTTCTTCATTTCGGGACTCCGAGGGAGACGTGAATACCAAATTGTGCAACATATCACATGCAGGACTGCCTCTGTGATTTATCTTATCACCTGCCCTTGCAAGCTCCTGTATGTTGGGATGGCCACTAGGGAGTTGCGTGTTAGGATTTTTGAACATGCAAGCAAAATCCGGCAGGCAGCCACTACTACACAAGAGGAGGGGAGTCCGTTCCAACCCATAGTCCTACATTTTAGGAATCACCACAGGGGGGACCCTCGTGGGCTACAATGTATGGGTAATGATAGGGTGTCTTTGGGCTGCCGTGGAGGGGATATCAAGAAACGCCTTTTGCAGCTGGAGACCAAGTGGATTGTTTTGCTTAAGAGTGAGATCTCTAAAGGTCTCAATGAGACGGCTAGCTTCAGGTCCTTTCTATAAATTGTGCTTTTTATTTTACTATGTGTTAGTTGTTTTTATCATGTAATCTGTACGTCGAGGTACAGCTTTTGGTCACACGCTCTGGGTCCAGCATATTATGGGTAATACATGTTTTGTTGTTTTGCTCAGTTAGTCTTTTTATATCTCTATTACCACCTGCACTTGGCACACTTGCCTCTGTCTGTATTGTACAGTTCAATGGCTATGTGCATACCTTATGCGGCCATCCCAGGTTTTTGGGTGGGCTAGTTTGCCTTGTGCTATTTGTATATTTTTTAATTTATCTTTCTGGGCATGCAACATACATGCCAGTACATGTTACTTTGAGTGAACCTACAGTTCTCACAATTTTCATGCTGATGTATACCTAGGGCTGTGACATCTTTTTCCCTGCCAGTTGGGTGTTTGGGAGAGAGGTTGTATCTGACCTCCTTACATGAGGTATCCCCCCCTCCTGTACACTTGTGCCTTATGTTTCATATATTGTTTGTTATGTGATCATGTCTTAATAAATTACATATATTTTATATGTGTGTCTCCCACTTTTCTTTAGGGTTATTGGTTTTGTTTTTGGGTTGATTCCTACACCATTCACCTGACTTGTGGCGAATCAATGGATGTTGTATATCTTGACTTCTCCAATGCTTGGACTGGGAGAAAGTGTCTGTATGTGGGTAAGTAACTTGCTCAGTGATAGAAAACAGAGGCTGGTTATTAATGGTAGACACTCAGATTGGGTCACAGTCACTAGTGGGGACCTCAGGGGTCAGTATCGGGCCCTATTCTCCCCAATATATTTATCAATGATCTTTTAGAAGGCTTGCACAGTAAAATATCAATTTTAGCAGATTACACTAAACTGTGTAAAGTAATTTACACAGAAGAGGACAGTATACTGCTACAGAGGGATCTGGATAGATTGGAGGCTTGGGCAGAGAAATGGCAGATGAGGTTTAACACTGACAAATGTAAGGTTATGCATATGGAAGGAATAATGCAAGTCACCCGTACATACTAAATGGTAAAACACTCGGTAACATTGACATGGAAAAGGATGTAGGAATTTTAATAAACAGCAAACTAAGCAGTAAAAACCAATGTCAGGCAGCTGCTGCGAAGGCCAATAAGATAATGGGTTGCATCAAAAGGGGCATAGCTGCCTGTGATGAGAACATAGTCCAACCACTTTACAAATCGCTAGTCAGACCACACATGGAGTACTGTGAACAGTTCTGGGCTCCTGTGAACAAGGCAGACATAGCAGAGCTGGAGAGGGTCCAGAGGAGGGTAACTAAAGTAATAACTGGAATGGGTGGACTACAGTACCCTGAAAGATTATTAAAATTAGGGTTATTCACTTTAAAAAAAAGACGACTGAGGGGAGATCTAATTACTATGTATAAATATATCATGGGTCAGTATAAAGATCTCTCCCATCATCTATTTATCCCCAGGACTGTGATTGTGACGAGGAGACATCCTCTGCGTCTGGAGGAAAGAAGATTTGTACACAAACATAGAAGAAGATTCTTTATGGTAAGAGCTTTATTCGATTCGCAGGTTCACCAAATAAAAAATAAAAAAATTCTGTTCGATCCGAATATATTTGCGGCAAATTCAGTAAAAAAAACGGCTATTTCCTGGCTGCAGAGAACCTGTATAGTGGTGTAGAACACTGTGCCTTGCAGTGACATGCCTAGGGAGTTTGCTTTGGTAGTAAAATAATACTAGAGGTGGGACGACGAATCCGTCAAATTGAATCCACAAATCCCTCTAATCTTGCTGTATTCGAAGGATTTGTGGACTCGAATCCCGACCTCAATCACAAAATTTGAATCCGACAAATCCCGGGCATACTCATCTGTATCACTGTACAGATGCCTTGCCTGGGTTCAGAGGCAATGCACTTATACCCAAACAGCTATAAGAGCTGCATATCTACTGACTGAAAAAATACAGTCTACAGACTTCTATTGTAGACTCTGGTATAGCCAGTGTACATCTATACACATGACAGCTGCCCCAACACACCCAGCTCTGCTATATCTCTATATGGCAGCGGCCCTAGCACAATCAGCTCTGCTATATCTCTATATGACAGCTGCCCCAGCACACTCAGCACTGCAATATCTCTATATATGATAGCTACCCCAGCACACCCAGCTCTGCTACATCTATAAACATGACAGCTGCCCCAGTACACTCAGCTCTACTATATCTCTATATATGACAGCTGCCCCAGCACACTCAGCTCTACTATATCTCTATATATATGAAAGCTGCCCCAGCACACTCAGCTCTGCTACATCTATACACATGACAGCTTCCCCTGCACACTCAGCTCTGCTATATCTATATATCTTTAAGTATTACTATACAGTAGATGGATATATAGAGATAAAGCAGAGCTTAGTATGCTGGGGCAACTGTCATATGTGTGAAGGCAGTTTGCCTGGATTTGTGGGAGGGGCTGAGGTCCGCCTCCAGCCTATTTAGGGCACCCCCTTTACCTGGCTCCTGCACCGTCCGAGGTCTGAGCTTTGAGGGAGGAAGTCGCTTGTGGAGTTACTGGAGAGTTACCTGCGAGTTGCTGAGTCTTGGAAGTTTTGTGTCACTCGGTTCACTGTGGGTCACGTTTTTTGCCCGGTATACTATTAATCATCCATACGGTACAGCTGGGGCCTCACGGTTGCCCCCTGTACCGGCTCATTTCATTTCACCAAACTTTGCACTCATGTCACAAATTCTCGTTACAAGTCACTATCATTTCATGTCTGCGGTACAGCACGGGGCCTCACGGTTGCCCCCTGTACTAGCTCAAGTCAATTCACCATTCGTTCACTCATGTCACGCTATTTGTCGCTCACAAACCACTGGCCATTTTTCATGTCTGTCATATTTGGGGTCATGCAAAAACACGACTGCGCCGCAGCCCTACTCCAAGTCACCAGCCAGCACGGGTTATCATTCCCGTGGCTGCCACCTTTTCAGTTTCCCTCCATCTCCACGGCAACCTCTTACACACGTGCCCCCCCCCCCCCAACCCCCGGTTCAGGTCAGCGGCATGCCCGCACTCACACACCCGCCACATGGTTTGCTCGTACCGGCCGCACCACACACACCCCCCTCCAAAGTCAGCGCTGCTGCTGCAGACTTCCTCGTTTTCCCCACCGCTGCACCGGCCCGCCCCGCCGCTTCTCCTGCCGCGCTGTTGATGGCGGCCACCCGCGTCCCAGTACCTGGTCTGCGCACGCGCGGCCGGTGGTTCTGCGCATGCGCGGCGGCGTCGGCGCGTGCGCAGCAGCCCGGCGGCCGCCCGCTAGTGCGGCTGGTTGTGGGGGGTTCCGCCACAGTTCTGCTCGGCCCCGGTCTGACCACCTACGGATTCCTGACCGCATCCCCACTCCTAGCGTTGCCAAACACGTGTACCAGGTTCCCATGGCAGCCACCAACGCCGTTCCCCTCCTCACCAATCATCCCACACATTCCTTCCCCTCACACCCCTCGCCCAGCTCAGCGGCACGCCCGCCCTCTTTGTCACCAGATGCTCGCCGCAACCCGGCCGCTCCACACGCTTCCCCTCCACAAGACAACACCAGTGCCGCGGTCCCCCTCTTCCCCGCGCCTCCGTCCTCCTGCCGCGCTGCCGATGGCGACCGCCGCGTCCCGACGCCCGGTTTGCGCATGCGCGGCCACGGCGGCGCATGCGCGGTAGCCTGGCGGCCGGCCACAGGTGCCGCGCACGTGCGCTGCGTGTGTGCAAGGGTGGGGAGCCGAGGGGTGCCGCGTGCACACCCCTGCACCAGCACCACAGATCCAGCTACCGCTCCCCTCCATCAGCCAGCGCATTCAGGGGGGGGCGCAAGTTAATCATCACAAGAGCCTGCATCAGGGAACACACCCGCCATGCCAACATCCATGCACCCATAAAATCCACCACAAAAGACCACACCATTCAAAACGCATCATACAACCACCAAAGAAACCCGCCATAGGGAAAAAAAAATAAATAAATAAATAAATAAATAAATCCCGCCATATGGAAACAAAAAAAAAAAAATGCCATATAGAAAAAAAAAAAAAAAAAAAAGCCATATAATGAAAAAGAAAAAAAAATAATAATAATAAACCCGCCATATGTAAAAAAAAAAAAAATTTTTTTTTTATTAAAATCAAAAATACCCCCGGTTTCATTACTACATTAATATCTCTGTGAAACCCCCCATGGAAAAAAGGAAAAAAAAAAAAAAAAAATTTAAAAAATGCGGCCGCGGCTAAGTACGGGGGACCGCTGGCATCCAGGGTTGTCCGTCTCTACCAGCTGCCGGCAGAGCCCGGAGCAGGCGGTCAGCTTCCTACCCCACACTCAATTAGGCAGCACGATCGCCCAACACAAACCCGCCACATCACCCGCGTGCCCCATGGTCCAAAGTAAACAAATAAACAGATAAAAGAAAGGGAATCCCGCAATATAGTCCATGGCCACAAAAAAAATAAAAAAATAAAAATAAAAAATAAAAATATATACATATATATTTTTATTCTGCCATTAGTCGCCCACGCATGGCTTCTCCGTTTAGTTTCACTCACAGCACTCCGCCATTTGGTCTCCCACGCGTGTCTTCTCCGGTTTAGCACGCACCCACGACTCCACCATTAGTCTCTCACGCATGGTTTCTCCGGTTCAGTTGTATACATTCGACTCCGCTATTTGAGTCTCTCACGCATGGCTTTCTCCATTTCAGTGTTTCACATACAACTCCGCCATTAGAGTCTCTCACACATGGCTTCTCCGTTTCAGTGTTTCACATATAACTCCGCCATTAGAGTCCCTCACGCATTACTTCGCCGGTTAGTTCACACACATTTCTCCGCCATTACAGACTCTCACGCATTACTTCGCCGTTTTAGTTTCACACACATTTCTCCGCCATTACAGACTCTCACGCATTACTTCGCCGTTTTAGTTTTACACACATTTCTCCGCCATTATAGACTCTCATGCATTACTTCGTCGTTTTAGGTCACACTTATAACTCCGCCATTAGAGTCTCTCACGCGTTACTTCGCCGGGTACTTTCACACACATAACTCCGCCATTAGAGACTCTCTCGCATCACTTCACCGTTTTGGTTTCACACAATAACTCCGCCATTAGAGTCTCTCACATATGACTCCGCCATTAGAGTTTCTCACGTATGGCTTCTCCGTTTTAGTGTCACACACATGACTCCGCATTAGTCTCACGCATGGCTTCTCCGTTTCAGTGTTACATACATAACTCCGCCATTAGAGTCTCTCACGCATCACTTTGCCGTGTTAGTTTACACATATGACTCCGCTATTAGTCTCACGCATGGCTTCTCCGTTTGGTGTCACACATATGGCTTCACCAGTAGAATCTCTCACGCACGGCCCTGCCATTAGAGTCTCTCACGCATGGCTTCTCCATATTATTTTACACAGATGGCTCCGCCATTAGAGTCTCTCACGCATGGCTTCTCCGTATTAATGTTTATACATATGGCTCCGCCATTAGAGTCTCACGCATGGCTTCTCCGTATTAATGTTTATACATATGGCTCCGCCATTAGAGTCTCACGCATGGCTTCTCCGCATATATCTCTTACACATGACCCCGCCATTAGAGTCTCTCACGCATGGCGCCGCCATTAGAGTCTCTCACGCATGGCTTCTCCGTATTATATCTACACACACGACCCCGCCATTAGAGTCTCTCACGCATGGCTCCGCCATTAGAGTCTCTCACGCATGGCTTCTCCGTATTAATTTCACACACACGACCCCGCCATTAGAGTCTCTCACGCATGGCTCTGCCATTAGAGTCTCTCACGCATGGCTTCTCCGTATTATTTTACACACACGACCCCGCCATTAGAGTCTCTCACGCATGGCTCCGCCATTAGAGTCTCTCACGCATGGCTTCTCCGTATTATTTTACACACATGGCTCCGCCATTAGAGTCTCTCACGCATGGCTTCTCCGTGTCAATTTTCACACATATGGCTCCGCCATTAGAGTCTCGCACGCATGGCTCCGCCATTAGAGTCTCTCACGTATCGCTTCCCCATTTTAATTCCACACACACAACTCTGCCAGTCGAGGCCGGCTGCGTGGTCCCACAACCAGCAGGTTCCATGCCTTTTCTGCCTTCAGACCCGCTCGCATGGCTCGGTCATCTGTGGCTTGCAATACAATTATCTTGTGGTGACTCGCACGCGTGGCTTGCGCCATTAGAGTCTCTCTCACGTTATCATTTTCTCTGACTTTTAATTTCTAGGTTGTCAGATTCCTCCTGGAGCATAACATCACGCCCACTTTTGTCATGTCTTCTCTTCTGGGGTTTGCTTCTTTTTGCCACCTTAAACTCAAATGTCATACAACGCCATCATACTCTATCTCACTGGCATTTTACACCACATGCTAATCTTACACCCTAATAACATCAGTTGCGTGGCCTCTCACCAAATCAAAACCATACTCAGAGGTATTCAGAAAGCGGAACCCGCGCGTCCAGCCCAGAGGCTACCCGTTAACAATCATATTTTCAAGGCATTATCCGAATTACTAGACGCCAAGCCTTCTGAAGCAGATACCAACTCCATCCTCAAAACAGCAATTTACTTGGCCTTCTACGGTTCCTGAGGCCCGGGGAATTCACTACAACCTACACGACCCAAGCCACACCTTGTCTTCTTGTCTCCCACTTGGCAAAACACATGGATCATTACGTCCTGACCTTACCTCACTCCAAGAGTAGTCAGCACTTACCCGTCAACATTTCATATCACCCCACGCACAACAGAGGGTGTCCAGTCAGGGTTCTGGATGCTTACAGACAACGTCACAAGTTTCTACCCTCTCAACCGCTACTTCACTACATGGTTCGGTACTCACCACCACCACCTTCATGACCCATGTCAGGTCACCCCTCACACAACTGGGCCTCAACGCAGCCAACTACTCAGGGCACTCCTTTCGCTTTGGAGCCGCGTCCACGGCCTCCAGTGCCAACGCCCCTACTCATGTCATCAGGAATTGGGGGCGCTGGAAGTCATCCGCTTACTCGCGATACATTCCCAATCCACCACAAGAGTTAAGAGATACTTTCCAAAACATGTCGGGTTGAGCTATTCATGTATATTTGACTACAATAACTGGTTATTTCATTTTTGCCCTCTTCTTTCTCAGGCCTACCTCATCCTCGGTTTCGGCACACCACAACCGACTACGCTTATTCCCTGATTTCCTAGGGTTCTTCACTGTACTACCGTAAGCGCCTCACACAAATAAAGATATAGCAGAGCTGAATATATTCAAACCACCTCATCTAATTGTATTAAAAACGTGTTTAAGGATCTGACAGGGGCTTACAAAGATTTAATTGTGTCCTGGTGGGAAATAAAATCACTGGACCACTACCTCAAAGAAAACATTGTACCTAAAGGCCTTAGAATCAATCTGACTCCTGCAGATAGATTGAGGAATACAGGACGGATTAAGAAGTGTGAAGAGGAAGCCACGGCCAGTTCACATAGACTTATGCGCCTGCTCCTAGAGGAAGAAAAACTGAATCTTGAATCCAAACAGAGAGAACAGGCGCTTACGTTTAAGGACGAGGCACAATTTCCAACAAAAGAGGAGTACTTACAAAACACCATTGATAGGTTGCACTACACTATAAGGGGACGCAAACATGAGCAATACGTAAGGGACTCCACAAAGTGTAATGAAAACAGGGCGTACCTTTTCCTGAACAAGACACAACAAAAAGAGGTACAGAGTGAAATCTCATCCTCAGAAGCAGAGGGTTCAGAAACTGAACAGGGCAGAACAAGAGGAGGAGGTAGAGGACAGAGATCTAGGGGCAAAGGAGGAAGGGGGCGACCCAGAGCTGGTAGCAGGAAAATCTACAGTGAGGGATTCCAAACATGTACCACACTAGGACCCATACCTATTCCTTCATCATCAGCCTTATCCTCTACTTTTTTGGCCCAGGCCCCCACACATATGGCTTACCAGTTGAGAAACAAGGTGTAGTGGGACATGGACGACAAACAAACACGACTTGCAAAATGCAAATTATAAACCTTTCCTCACACAATCTGTCCTCTAGTGACATATCCCTTTTGAGTAAAGGCTTATCGTTTGTTCCCACAGTTAGATATGATACCTTTGAGTGGAGTAATGACGTTGCCCTATTCACACGCAAACTGCTCTGGCACAAACATTTTTGTCTTCAAGACCGTAAGAAGTATGAAGAGCTAAATATAAATCCCAGGGAATTGGAGGCTACACGTACACTTGTTAATCTGATGGAGGAAGGTGAGAGAGATAGAGCGGAGGGTCCATTCACGGAGTTGAAATTGAAAAGTACCCAGATGCCGCCGCCTCTACCAGATTCAAGTGTATCCATACAATTTAATACAATGGAAGTCAATGGGAGAACCCCAGGCACCCCTGGAAGAGAAGAGAGTGTCTGGTTCATAAAAAAAGGTTAGAAAATGATGCAAACTCCATCAAAATTGTTTGAAATTGAAAAGTACCCAGATGCCGCCGCCTCTACCAGATTCAAGTGTATCCATACAATTTAATACAATGGAAGTCAATGGGAGAACCCCAGGCACCCCTGGAAGAGAAGAGAGTGTCTGGTTCATAAAAAAAGGTTAGAAATTGATGCAAACTCCATAAAAATTGTTTGGCAACAGCATTAAGAGGATAGCTGGATACATCTTAGATTCCTATTAAGTATGACATACAATAAACAACCACAAAAAGGCTATATGCCAAAAAGCCAGGTATTTACAAGCCATCCATTTATCTATGAAACAGATAACAGCCAGCAATAGCAGCCTTGTACACTATGAGATATTACAAACAAGCTCTCATCTGACTGAGAACTAGTAAACCTCAAAGTTATTTTGCAGCTGTTGGATGGCTTGGGTGAAAAACAAGGCAGATTCTGCTCAATTGCATGTCTTTCCCATATGCCCATGCGACAAAACTGTATAGAAAGGTTATTGAATTTTATGTTTGGACAATCAGAAAACTCTTTGTCGCTCTAATGATATTGATCTAGGTATGCAGGTCCACCCAAGCCATCCAACAGCTTCAAAATAACTTTGAGGTTTACTAGTTCTCAGTCAGATGAGAGCTGGTTTGGAATATCTCATAGTGTACAAGGCTGCCATTGTAAGGTATGCTGGCTGTTATCTGTCTCATGGATAGATGGATGGCTTGCACCTCGCTTTTGGCATACAGCCTTTGTGTGGTTGTCTATTGTATGTTGTACATAATAGGAGTCTAAGATGCATCCAGCTATCCTCTTAATGCTGTTTACAAACCATTTTGATGGGGTTTCCATTAATTTCTAACCTTTTGTTTATGAACCAGACACCCTCTTCTCTTTTGAGCAGGAGGTGCCTGGTTGTCTCCCATTGACTTCCATTATACTCGGGTACTCGGCCAAGCACATGAATATAGCAATGGGGCTTAATACTTTGGTGCTCGCTCATCATTAAACATATATATTTGACCTGTGTTTGTACTGGCCTTCAGTAACATTTATATCTGTTAACCGTCTAATAGACCTCCAGCCACATACTTACTTGTTATTTTATGTACGCTGAATGCATAATTTTTGGGGCCTGTAGTACACTGGCCTGCTGTAAAATTGATATCCAATGACTGTGTAATCTACCTCCAGCCACATACTTACTTGTTCTTTTATGTACGCTAAATGCATATTTTTGGTGCCTGTAGTACACTGGCCTGCTGTAAAATTGATATCTAATAACTACGAAATCTACCTCCAGCCACATACTTACTTGTTATGTTGTGTATGGTGAATGAATAATTGTTGCGGCCTCTGAGGAATTCAACACCAGTGATGACCATGTGTTATCGAATTTCAACTATTATCATTAGGGTTTTTTTCAAGAGAGGGGATTTCGTTAGCCATGTTTTTAATCCAATTTTATATTTTTAGTTCTTTTAAACATACAGTCAGGTCCATAAATATTGGGACATCAACACAATTCTAACATTTTTGGCTCTATACACCACCACAATGGATTTGAAATGAAACGGGAAAAAAATGTGCTTTAACTGCAGACTGTCAGCTTTAATTTGAGAGTATTTACATCCAAATCAGGTGAATGGTGTAGGAATTACAACAGTTTGCATATGTGCCTCCCACTTGTTAAGGGACCAAAAGTAATGGGACATAATAATAATAATCATAAATCAAACTTTCACTTTTTAATACTTGGTTGCAAATCCTTTGCAGTCAATTACAGCCTGAAGTCTGGAATGCATAGACATCACCAGACGCTGGGTTTCATTTCTGTGATGCTCTGCCAGGCCTCTACTGCAACTGTCTTCAGTTCCTGCTTGTTCTTGGGGCATTTTCCCTTTAGTTTTGTCTTCAGCAAGTGAAATGCATGCTCAATCGGATTCAGGTCAGGTGATTGACTTAGCCATTGCATAACACATAATATTTCACTTCTTTCCCTTAAAAAACTCTTTGGTTGCTTTTGCAGTATGCTTTGGGTCATTGTCCATCTGCACTGTGAAGCGCCGTCCAATGAGTTCTGAAGCATTTGGCTGAATATGAGCAGATAAAATTACCTGAAACACTTCAGAATTCATCCTGCTGCTTTTGTCAGCAGTCAGATCATTAATAAATACAAGAGAACCTGTTCCATTGGCAGCCATACATGCCCACGCCATGACACTACCACCACCTTGCTTCACTGATGAGGCGGTATGCTTAGGATCATGAGCAGTTCCTTCTCCATACTCTTCTCTTCCCATCACTCTGGTACAAGTTGATCTTGGTCCCATCTGTCCATGGGATGTTGTTCCAGAACTGTGAAGGCTTTTTTTTAGATGTCGTTTGGCAAACTCTAATCTGGAGTTCCTGTTTTTGAGGCTCACCAATGGTTTACATCTTGTGATGAACCCTCTGTATTCACTCTGGTGAAGTCTTCTCTTGATTGTTGACTTTGACACACATACACCTACCTCCTGGAGAGTGTTCTTGATTTGGCCAACTGTTGTGAAGGGTGTTTTCTTAACCAGGGAAAGTATTCTTCGATCATCCACCACAGTTGTTTTCCGTAGTCTTCCGGGACTTTTGGTGTTGCTGAGATCACCCGTGCGTTCCATCTTTTTAAGAATGTTCCAAACTGTTGTTTTGGCCATGCCTAATTTTTATTCTATCTCTCTGATGGTTTTGTTTTCTCAGCCTAATGATGGTATGCTTTACTGATAGTGACAGCTCTTTGGATCTCACCTTGAGAGTTTACAGCAACAGATTCCAAATGCAAATAGCACACTTGAAATGAACTCTGGATCGTTTATCTGCTCATTATAGTTGGGATAATAAGGGAATAACACACACCTGGTGTATAGAGCCAAAAATGTTAGAATTATGTTGATGTCCCAATATTTATGGACCTGACTGTATGTATTTGACCTGTATTTGTACTAGCCTGCAGTAAAATTGATATCCATTAACCGTGTAATATACCTCCGGTCACATAACTTGATTATTTCTGTCCGGGGAATTCCTAATGTTTGGGGCCTATAGTCCAGTGGCCTACATTACAATTTTTATTCATTGACCGCATAATGTACCTTGAGCCACATAATCAGAATTTCTTTTATGTCAGGAGAATGCCTAATTTTTAATGCCTGTACTCCCGTGGCCTAAAATAATTTTTCTAGGCTCCAACAGGGCACATTTCTGAGAATTTCCCTTTAAGGGTCCATTCACACGTCCGCAAAATGGATCCGCATCCGTTCCGCAATTCTGCGGAAAGGGTGCGGACCCATTCATTCTCTTTGGGGACGGAATGTGCTGTCCGCATCCACATTTGCGGATCCGCACTTCCGCATCCGTGCTTCCGTTTCCGCAAAAAAATAGAACATGTCCTATTCTTGTCCGCAATTGCGGACAAGAACAGGCATATTCTATTATGTCGGCAATGTGCGGTCCGCAAAATGCGGAAAGCACATTGCCGCTTTCCGTGTTTTGCGGATCCGTGTCTCCGTGTATCCGCAAAACACATTGCGGACGTGTGAATACAGCCTAAGACGCATAAAAATGTCCCCTGATTAAGATACATATTTTTTGTTGGAATTTTTGTCATTGATGCCTCTCTAGTATGTCACTGTCCATGTTGTGGGACTATTTGTACACTTCTACTAAGTTTTTGATGGCTGCAAATATGAACTGAAGGTTTTTCAAGTTTGCCTGCCATTAAAATGAATGAGGCCTGCCGCGAACTTGCGGTCGGGGAACATTTGATCGCGTTCGCGCGATTGAGTTCGCGAACCGTCCCGGCCAATGTTCGTCCATCACTACTCCCTGGTAAAGTGCGTTACTTATTCACAATTGCAGTTTTTACTATTTATACCAATAGTATTATCGTGGATATTATTATCATTATTTTAGGTGGCCACTTATTCATACCCATTTTTTACATTTCTATTTTATGAATATCTGTACTTTTACATATGCTTTTATCTGCTCTCTTATATTGATTTTTTAGTAACCATCAGTAGATGGCGCCCCTCCCTGTGGCAGATCACTTTCTTTCCTTTTCACTGTGGTGTGGAGGTGGCAGCAGCATGAGGAGACCACATAGTGTCAAAGTGACATAGTGTGGAGGTGGCAGCAGCATGAGGAGACCACAAAGTGACATAGTGTAGAGGTGGCAGCAGCATCAGGAGGCCACAGAGTGGCAAGGTGACATAATTTATTAAATCCAATACAATAAAAATAAATAGAATAAAGTGATTGCTTCATAACGATGAAAAAAGGATCCTATGTAGCAGCACATGGTAGGTTAAACCCACTAACAGTGGTCCGCAAATACCAGAAATATGGCAACAAGTCCACAGATACCTAGGGCCCATGGACCACTGTGCAAAAAAGAAAAGTTTAGTCAATCAGGAAGGAAAGACAAAATCACATCAATGACTAAGGTCAGTGTGAAAAACTATAAGGAGGGAACCAGAAAAAGTCCCAGAAAAGCCTAAAATCCATCAGACTCACTCTATAATGCCTTATGCACAGGGGTATGGGAACCCATGTAGATGTATGTACAGCAGTGTGCCACCATATCAAACAGGAATGCAAACACTGAATACTGTATAACAAACTGCAAGTGGAACAAGTAAAACATTAAAAACATGGTACAGACCTCAGAGTGGTGTGGCCTCCAGTGACTCCCCGATGCACGTTTCACCCAGCGGCTAGGTACGCTTTTATAAGGCCTTATTGGTCTAAGTGTCACACCCACTCACACCAGAATCCAATAAAGTCAATTACTAATGCCTCCATTAATACTGCGTCCTGTTTTGTGGCGTATCGCTATGGAGCGCCGCCTCTCCGTAGCGCGGCAAGCCACCGTCTACGTCCGAGGTTATGCAAGACCGCGGCGTGCCACACATGTGCAGAAGGGGGAAGGGCACCATATTAGAATAGGCTTCCCAACAGGCGCGGCCAGCCACCATCAGAGTGCAAACACTCGCGAGATTGCAGCATGCCGCGCATGCACAGGAGTGGGAGGAAATCAAGCGAACACCATTTTGGGAGGGATTGTCAAAGGTAAAAGAGGATGACAATTATCTCCTTACCACCTTGTCCTTGTCTGCCTTGTCTAAGTTTATGTTGCACCATTTTGTTTGATATGACATATAGCAATATGATTTCAGTAAATGCTTGACAACCAGATTGAACACGTGTGTCATGCAGGGCGCATTGGCTCAGCCCTCCTTGACGCAGCGCCAACACCATGTTCTTCCCATTGCCGGTAACCATGGTTCCAATTTTGAGTTTTTGCAGAGATAGCCAGGATTCAATTTCTTGATGAAGGACATGGAGCAGTCCCATCCCTGTGTGACTCAGTTCGCCCAGCAAACAAGGTGCAGAACAGCATGACACCGTTGTACCCTGCACATGTGGTATGCTGGAGGGGCACTGTGAATTGTTCCTGCAATTGTCGCAGGACCAACGGTGTGAGAACGTGGAGGCGGAAGCGGCGTCACCTGGCCAAGCTGCTGGTGTGGCTGTGCAGGAACCACATTTACCCAGTGGGCCATAAAGGACATGTATTCTCCCTGACTGTAGTTACAGCTCCTTATTTTGGTGCTGCCGTGCACTTTGGCAGACACTGACAGGCTCAAGGACTGGCCTACCTTCTGCTCTACATTAGTGTTGAGCGCGAATATTCGAAAAGCGAATTTTTTTCGCGAATATCGCAACTTCGCGATTTCGCGAATATTTCGAATATAGTGCCATATATTCGTAAAAAACGAATATTCGTTTTTTTTTTTTTTCCCACAAAATTACAGTACACATATAATTGATTGTTTCCCAAAGGTCCAACAGCTCAGATCTTACTCACATTGCCTAGAAAGTGATTGAGGCGCGAATCTTCGTAAGGCGATTTTATTAGCGCACAAGCGAATATCGGCACGTCCCAGAACAGAAGCAAAGGGCTTTGCATTCATACATTAGTGAATTGAGTTGCGAATCTTCGTAAGGCGATTTTATTAGCGCACATGCGAATATCTACACTTGTCCCAGAACAGAGGCAAAGGGCTTTGCATTCTTACATTAGTGATTGAATTGAGCTGCGAATCTTCGTGAGGCGATTTTATTAACGCAAATGCGAATATCTACACTTGTCCCCAGAACAGAGAGGCAAAGGCCTGTGCATTCATATAGTATAGCACCATATTCGCGAATACGTAGAACTTCGTAAAATTCGATTTACGAATATTCATATTTTTTATTTTACTTTCCACCTTACAGATGACATTGATCTGTACTCTGTCAACTACTGTCATCACCCCCCACTGTATCTAGATTGATTCCCAAAAGTCCAAAAGCTCAGATCTTACTCACATTGCCTAGAAAGTGATTGAGGCGCGAATATTCGTAAGGCGATTTTATTAGCGCACATGCGAATATCTACACTTGTCCCAGAACAGAGGCAAAGGGCTTTGCATTCTTACATTAGTGATTGAATTGAGCTGCGAATCTTTGTGAGGCGATTTTATTAACGCAAATGCGAATATCTACACTTGTCCCCAGAACAGAGAGGCAAAGGCCTGTGCATTCATATAGTATAGCACCATATTCGCGAATACGTAGAACTTCGTAAAATTCGATTTACGAATATTCGTATTTTTTATTTTACTTTCCACCTTACAGATGACATTGATCTGTACTCTGTCAACTACTGTCATCACCCCCCACTGTATCTCGATTGATTCCCAAAAGTCCAAAAGCTCAGATCTTACTCACATTGCCTAGAAAGTGATTGAGGCGCGAATCTTCGTAAGGCGATTTTATTAGCGCACATGCGAATATCTACACTTGTCCCAGAACAGAGGCAAAGGGCTTTGCATTCTTACATTAGTGATTGAATTGAGCTGTGAATCTTCGTGAGGCGATTTTATTAACGCAAATGCGAATATCTACACTTGTCCCCAGAACAGAGAGGCAAAGGCCTGTGCATTCATATAGTATAGCACCATATTCGCGAATACGTAGAACTTCGTAAAATTCGATTTACGAATATTCGTATTTTTTATTTTACTTTCCACCTTACAGATGACATTGATCTGTACTCTGTCAACTACTGTCATCACCCCCCACTGTATCTCGATTGATTCCCAAAAGTCCAAAAGCTCAGATCTTACTCACATTGCCTAGAAAGTGATTGAGGCGCGAATCTTCGTAAGGCGATTTTATTAGCGCACATGCGAATATCTACACTTGTCCCAGAACAGAGGCAAAGGGCTTTGCATTCTTACATTAGTGATTGAATTGAGCTGTGAATCTTCGTGAGGCGATTTTATTAACGCAAATGCGAATATCTACACTTGTCCCCAGAACAGAGAGGCAAAGGCCTGTGCATTCATATAGTATAGCACCATATTCGCGAATACGTCGAACTTCGTAAAATTCGATTTACGAATATTCATATTTTTTATTTTACTTTCCACCTTACAGATGACATTGATCTGTACTCTGTCAACTACTGTCATCACCCCCCACTGTATCTCGATTGATTCACAAAAGTCCAAAAGCTCAGATCTTACTCACATTGCCTAGAAAGTGATTGAGGCGCGAATCTTTGTAAGGCGATTTTATTAGCACACAGGCGAATATCGGCACTTGTCCCAGAACAGAGGCAAAGGGCTTTGCATTCTTACATTAGTGATTGAATTGAGTTGCGAATCTTCGTAAGGCGATTTCATTAGCGCACATGCGAATTTTGCATCTCATAATATGTATTATGCGATGCGAAAATTCGAATTATCGCATATGCAAAATAATAACGAATTCGAATATTCGCGAATATTTTACGAATATTCTTTCGAATATTCGCGAAATTTCGCGAATTCGAATATGGGACATGCCGCTCAACACTACTCTACATGTGTGTGCAGGGCAGGTACTGCCTTTTTGGCAAAAAAATGACGGCTTGGGACTCTCCACCTCGGCTCGACACAAGCCATCAGTTCTATGAAGGATACAGAGTCCACCACTTCTAAATGGAGGGACTGCAGCACCATAAACTTGGACAGGAGCACGTTAAGTTTCTGCGCCATTGGATGATTGCACGCATACTGTTGTCTCTTTGCAATCGCTTCGGTGATCGATTGCTGACAGAATGACTGACGAATGACTGACGAGGAGTAGGAGGACGAGGAGCAGGAGCATCAGGACCAGCATATGATGGGAAGGACAGACAGCTCCCTGAAATCAGCTGCGTGCCACTGGATGATGCAGCGGTTGCTGCAGCAGGCTGGACCACCACATCAGAGCCACGGTTCTCCCAGGCCACTTTATGGCAACACTGTATATGTTGACGCAGGGCTGTAGTGCCAACATTGGCACCCTGGCCACGCTTTACCTTCTGCCCACAGATTCTTCATATGGCCATGTTCACTTCCTCCGATGGCTTAAAAAAAAAACTGCCACACCACAGAGTAGGTGATTTTATCCCCAATACTATGCACTGACTGACTGCTACCGCTGCTGCATCTGTGAACCTGTGCACCGCTACTTCCCGGGCAGGTAGGATCCTGCGAAGTGGGTGGTCTACCCAGGGCACGTTTGGCTCCCGACCTCCCACTGCTGCCACCCTGCTGACTCCCGGCCACGCTAGTCACTTGCTGGCTCTGCTGCTGCCTCATAGGCAAGCTGCCACCCTCTTCTCCCGATGATGATGAAGCTTCTTTGCCACCTGGCTCCCAAGTTTAATCAGCTACATTGAGTACTGTCTGCAAGTCACTGATGTCCTCCTCAACCATCTCTGGGTCAGGAGCCTGACCACTCGCAACACCAGCTCCCATGCCACTCTCATCATCACTACTTCCCCGCCTAGTGGAGGAAGCGATGGATGTCTCCTCCAGATCTTGGCTGGGCAGTAGCTGCGGACTGTCTTCTACTAGCTCGTCCTCACTGTATAGTGGAGCTGAGCCCACAGCATACAATACTTCTCTGGCTGAGAGAAAAGGACAAAGGCAGGTTAAGGACAGTTGAGGGCACAGGGCCTGATCCCGGGCCATGCCAACTAAGCGTCATTTCAGAAGAACCGACCAACTCTTGGCTGGGGGTGTTAGATGTCACTTGGGATGAAGTGGATGACTGAATCAACCATTCAAGAACCTCTGAGTTGTTTGTCAAGACATGACCACTAGATGACACTGGGAGCTCAGGCCTCTAGCTGCAAACCCTGCTGCCACACTTCCTTACTCTGCTGCGAACCCCTGCCTCTGCCAGAAACATTTAAGCCTCTGCCACTCCCCTGTGCAGGGTCTGGCACTTTTCTGTCTGACATACTGTTAGATCAAATAAATAAATAAAAAGGAAATTAAAACACCCCAAAAAACGGTGTAATTTTCTCACTTCAGCACACAACAGCTAATAAGCAATTTTTTTTTACCACTAATACACACCAAAAAAGGCAGTTATTTTCTCACTTCACCACACAACGGCAAATACTTTTTTATGTCACTAATACAGGGAGTGCAGAATTATTAGGCAAGTTGTATTTTTGAGGATTAATTTTATTATTGAACAACAACCATGTTCTCAATGAACCCAAAAAACTCATTAATATCAAAGCTGAATATTTTTGGAAGTAGTTTTTAGTTTGTTTTTAGTTTTAGCTATTTTAGGGGGATATCTGTGTGTGCAGGTGACTATTACTGTGCATAATTATTAGGCAACTTAACAAAAAATAAATATATACCCATTTCAATTATTTATTTTTACCAGTGAAACCAATATAACATCTCAACATTCACAAATATACATTTCTGACATTCAAAAACAAAACAAAAACAAATCAGTGACCAATATAGCCACCTTTCTTTGCAAGGACACTCAAAAGCCTGCTATCCATGGATTCTGTCAGTGTTTTGATCTGTTCACCATCAACATTGCGTGCAGCAGCAACCACAGCCTCCCAGACACTGTTCAGAGAGGTGTACTGTTTTCCCTCCTTGTAAATCTCACATTTGATGATGGACCACAGGTTCTCAATGGGGTTCAGATCAGGTGAACAAGGAGGCCATGTCATTAGATTTTCTTCTTTTATACCCTTTCTTGCCAGCCACGCTGTGGAGTACTTGGACGCGTGTGATGGAGCATTGTCCTGCATGAAAATCATGTTTTTCTTGAAGGATGCAGACTTCTTCCTGTACCACTGCTTGAAGAAGGTGTCTTCCAGAAACTGGCAGTAGGACTGGGACTTGAGCTTGACTCCATCCTCAACCCGAAAAGGCCCCACAAGCTCATCTTTGATGATACCAGCCCAAACCAGTACTCCACCTCCACCTTGCTGACGTCTGAGTCAGACTGGAGCTCTCTGCCCTTTACCAATCCAGCCACGGCCCATCCATCTGGCCCATCAAGACTCACTCTCATTTCATCAGTCCATAAAACCTTAGAAAAATCAGTCTTGAGATATTTCTTGGCCCAGTCTTGACGTTTCAGCTTGTGTGTCTTGTTCAGTGGTGGTCGTCTTTCAGCCTTTCTTACCTTGCCATGTCTCTGAGTATTGCATACCTTGTGCTTTTGGGCACTCCAGTGATGTTGCAGCTCTGAAATATGGCCAAACTGGTGGCAAGTGGCATCTTGGCAGCTGCACGCTTGACTTTTCTCAGTTCATGGGCAGTTATTTTGCACCTTGGTTTTTCCACACGCTTCTTGCGACCCTGTTGACTATTTTGAATGAAACGCTTGATTGTTCAATGATCACGCTTCAGAAGCTTTGCAATTTTAAGAGTGCTGCATCCCTCTGCAAGATATCTCACTATTTTTTGACTTTTCTGAGCCTGTCAAGTCCTTCTTTTGACCCATTTTGCCAAAGGAAAGGAAGTTGCCTAATAATTATGCACACCTGATATAGGGTGTTGATGTCATTAGACCACACCCCTTCCCATTACAGAGATGCACATCACCTAATATGCTTAATTGGTAGTAGGCGTTCGAGCCTATACAGCTTGGAGTAAGACAACATGCATAAAGAGGATGATGTGGTCAAAATACTCATTTGCCTAATAATTCTGCACTCCCTGTACACGCAAAAAAGGGCTTTAGAAAATATAACTGCATCGCTAAACAGCAAATAGGCCCTTATTTTTTTCCACTTACACACGACACAAAAGGCTTTAGAACATATAACTGCACCGCTGACCGTCACATATTTTTGATCTTTTTCCACTAATACACGCCACAAAAGGCTTTAGAACAGATAACAGCACCGCTGAACGGCAAATATAATTTTTCTTTTTCCACTAATACATGCCACAAAAGGCTTTATAACATATAACTGCACCGCTTAATGGCAAATATATATTTATTTTGCCACTAATACGCGCCACAAAACGCTTTAGAACACATAACTGCACCGCTGACCAGCAAATATATTTTAGTTTTTTCCACTAATACATGCCACAAAAAGCTTTAGAACAGATAGCTGCACATCTGATCGGCAAATATATTTTTTCTTTTTCCACTAATACACGCCACAAAAGGCTTTAGAACAGATAACTGCACTGCTGACCGGCAAATATATTTTTTTCTTTTTCCACTAATACACACCACAAAAGGCTTTAGAACAGATAACTGCAGCGATGACTGGCAAATATATTTTTTCTTTTTCCACTATTACACGCCACCAAAGGCTTAGAACAGATAACTGCACAGCTGAACGGCAAATATATATTTTCTTTTTCCACTAATACACACCACAAAAGGCTTTAAAATATATAACTGCAACGCTGACCGGCAAATATATTTTTTCTTTTTCCACTAATACACGCCACAAAAGGCTTTAGAACATATAACTGCACCGCTGACCGGCAAATATATTTTTTCTTTTGCCACTAATACATGACAAAAAGTGCTGTAATTTTAGCACTTCAACACACAACAGCTAAGAAGCCCATTTATTTCCCACTAATACAAGCAAAGAAATGCTTTAGAACAGGACTGCTCAACCTGTGGCCCTCCAGCTGTTGCAAAACTACAACTCCCAGCATGCCCTAATAGCTGTAGGCTGTCCAAGCATGCTGGGAGTTTTAGTTTTGCAACAGCTGGAGGGCCGCATGTTGGGCATCCCTGCTTTAGAACATATAACTGCATCGCACAAGGGCAAATAAGACATAGAAATATTGCCTTGTAATAAACCCTGTTAATGGCTGTATCAAATAGCACTTGCACCCGAATAAGAACGGTTTGCTGGAATTACAGAGCTGTATAATAGCAATTTGGATCCCCAGTCAGTGCAGCAAGTTGTAATAGGATTGTTCCTATTACCCAGGCTGTAACCTCCCCTACTAAACCCTGTTCAACATAAATGCTGTGTAATTATTCCTCCCTATCCTTTCCCTACATCTTGAATAATATTTCCCTGCACAATTTTTTTTTTAGCACAATTACGTTTTTTCTAACACTGTCCCTAGCGCCTGCTGACATCTCTCCCTGCACTAAGTACACTGGCAGAAGCTAAGATGTCTGACTCTATTTATAGGGCTGTGACATCACAGGGCTGGCTGGATGCTGAATGGCTGCATGCATGGAATTATGGGTGATCCCGCCTTTCCAGGGTTCCTATCTCCATGTCCTTACACGTGCAGCAGCCATTTTAGGAAAAAATCTAATTCGTTACCACGAAGCACAAGGAAATTTGGCTTCAGTGCGAATATAATTTTTCCTGAAATTTGGATTGAATTCCACGTTGTCAGCTTTGATTCGCTCATCTCTAGTAAGAGCAGTGAGACTATGGAACTCTCTGCCTGAGGAGGTGGTGATGGTGAACTCACTAAAAGAGTTCAAAAGGGGCCTGGATGTATTTCTGGAGTGTAAGAATATTATATGTTATAGTTACTAGAGATGGGTTGTTGATCCAGGGAGTTATTCTGATTGCCTGATTGGAGTCAGGATGGATTTATTTTCCCCTAAAGTGAGGTAAATTGGCTTCTACCGCACAGGTTTTTTTTTTTTTTTTGCCTTCCTCTGGATCAACTTCCAGGATAAAAGGCTGAACTAGATGGACAGATGTCCTTTTTCAGCCTTATAAACTATGTTACTAGGTTACTATGATGCTATGCCAGCTTAGAGTCAAGAAATGACTGTGGGCAACTTCTAATGTCATCAGCTAATTCAGGAGAAATTACTGATATTACAATGTTGCTAGGTAAAATTAACTCTGGGTCAGAATCAGGAAGCTGAGATAAGCACGACGTCAACCTTAATATTCTTAGAACAGGGGTATAAGTCATTACAAAGTTAAACCTGGTAAAAAATAAAATAAAAACAGGACCCACCTAGCCGGTCTGGGGTAAAGACTCCTTGCCAGCTCTAGGAACATCCAAGTTTTATGATCAGTCTAACTGTAACTTGGGGGCTTGCCCCTCCAAAAAAATATTGCCACTCCTTGAACACCCACTTAATGGTCAGTAATTCTTTGTTGCCAAAGTGATAATTTATTTTATTAGAGGAAAACTTAAGAGAAAAATAAGCACAGAGATGCAGAATAGTCAGAGAGGAAGATCCTTGTGACAGAACTGCTCCTACACCCATCTCAATTGTGACATCAATGTTCACAAGGGACATGAGAGGTCAGGTTCAACCAAAATTGGGACCTCGATAAAAACATGTTACAGGGTTTCAAAGCCTGGCCTGAAATGCTCTCTTGGCTACAATTTTGAAGATCTGCTCCCTTCTTATTGAGCTCAGTCAAAAGCCTAGCAACAGAAGAGAAATTACAGATACATTTCCTTTAATAATTTTTAAAACCCAGAAATCTCTGTAAGGTTTTAAGTGAAGTAGGTTAAACCCAGTCAACAATAGCTTGGACTATGGAGGTTCCACACAAAAAGTATAATGAGTCGGAATGTATTTCTTGAATCCAAAATATACACTTCTCTTGTTAGATTAACAATTTCTTCTGCCTTAATATCTGCAGTAAAGAGCTCAGGTGTATGACATAAGAAGACTAATTAACAGAGAATGCCAGTTTATCATCTGTGAGACAGTGACAGGCAGAGTGATTGATGGCAGGTATTTTTCCCCCAGAATTCTGTCATATGCAGCTTAAACTCCAGGGAATGCTTAGCTTTCCTGAGGTGGCTTTGTAGAAAAGCCAGTATAGGGCCTGGAGTTTGGATTGGGGAAGAGTTGGGCGGGTTCCCTAAGCCACAGTCACTTCTGGTAAATGTGCTAGCCTGCTGTCTCTGATTAGCTGCATCTGCAGCACTTGCATAAAGAGAGTCTGGGCCTAAGAGCTGGATTATAAAGTGGAATTTTGCTTGTATTTACTGTGTGTCACTGTCTCTGACTGTCTGCCAGCTGGCCAATCCTGCCTCTATCAGAGCTAATTTTCCCACATCCTAATAGACAATGACAAATTTACCAAAGAAATCCCTCAGAATGACACTTATCAAATTTAGAAAAACTGTAGGGGCATCTCATAATCCAAAATGCATACCTAGGTAGTCTTAGTACCCCTCAGGCATTTTAAATACAGTCTTCTACTCATCCCTTTCAGGCTCTATATTAATCCATCTTGAAGAACCCTTTGGCTCCAGAGATCTGATTAAATAGATCAGGAAAGAGTTGAAGAACAGTGATTTTATTCAATTTGTGAAAATCACTACAAGTCCTTAAAGCATCTTTCTCACCAACAAAGAAAAACTCTGTCGTGCGACACAGGTTTTCCCAAATGTAACCCATGTACTTCCTTTCTGGACCTGAAAGATTATACTGTAAATCCACCCCTTGGAGAACTTATTGTCAGGGAAAGGTTTAATGGCTCATTCGTATGGAATTGTCTCACTAAGAGATTCAGAAAATCCAGTATATCAGCAAAATCCTGAATAAATAGGTAGGAGGCATTAAGAGGCATACATCTGGAGCTCCACTTTACTAAGTCCCCTTTCTTACAGTCAATGACCAGATAAAGAGAACATAGTCAAGGGAACCCCAAAATCAGCTCAGTGTACAGTTTATCGAGGACAAAAAAAAGAGCGCTGAATGCATAGATCCAACAACTGAGGTTACAGGCAGGGTATACAGTTTTACAAGACCTTGAGACAAGGAAGCACTATCCACTGTGTTCACCGTAACCAGAGTGGCAAGCTATAATAATGGGATGGACATTTGTTTTTTAGAAACCTGCAAATCCAGAAAATTAGCCGCCGACCCACAATTAGCAAATGCCTTAACCAAAACCATATTTTCAGAATAAGAAATAGATGTAGGCAACAAAACTTTCTTGGAATTAATGGAAAATATCTGACCACCTAGGTGGTCTTCCCGTGAACCACCTAGATTTTGAGTATATGGCCAACATATCAACAGTAGAAACACATCTCTGTGTGTTGACATCGTGGATACCAACTGCATAGGTTCCCCAGAAGACAAGGGATGGAACTCAGATTTCAAGTGAGTAGACTGCAAAGAAGGGTACTCCTTTTTGGGCTACCTTACACATAGATCAAGTCTGATGGCCAGGGTCACAGTTTACTCAAACTCTCGTATAGATGTTGGCAGAGTAACAGAGCAATAATCTTCAACAGGTTGATTGCCCTGATGCAGAGAGCAGAGTTTTGCTTCAGCTCTTCAATCAGGTGCATCATATAGCAAACCCAAAGCTGCAAAAAATGCCTCTACAGGTGACAGTTTAGGTGCATTAGTACCCAAAGATCTCCCTGCAGAAGAGACATAATTAATGCCACTCATTACCGCTCATTTCCTGGCAAATGAGGCCTCAAACGGAAGTACAACTTGCAACACTCCTGAAAAGTCACAAACGATTTTTGAGCAGATAGATTTACCTTAATTTCAGCTGAAACTGGAGTAGAAGCTGTAGTCTCATGACGTTGAAGTCCTTCATGGACCAGCTGTGAAAAGCCCTACATTTACTAAACAAGGCCATAAATCTGCTCCATACTGTCAATTTTTTGGCCTATGATTATGTTTAGTGTTGATCGCAAATATACGAATAGCGAATTTTTATCGCGAATATCGCCACTTCCGAGAATTTGCGAATACAAACCGGATTCCCAAAAAGTTGGGACACTATACAAATCGTGAATAAAAACTGAATGCAATGATGTGGAGGTGCCAACTTCTAATATTGTATTCAGAATAGAACATAAATCACGGAACAAAAGTTTAAACTGAGAAAATGTACCATTTTAAGGGAAAAATATGTTGAATCAGAATTTCATGGTGTCAACAAATCCCCAAAAAGTTGGGACAAGGCCATTTTCACCACTGTGTGGCATCTCCCCTTCTTCTTACAACACGCAACAGATGTCTGGGGACCGAGGAGACCAGTTTCTCAAGTTTAGAAATAGGAATGCTCTCCCATTCTTGTCTAATACAGGCCTCTAACTGTTCAATCGTCTTGGGCCTTCTTTGTTGCACCTTCCTCTTTATGATGCGCCAAATGTTCTCTATAGGTGAAAGATCTGGACTGCAGACTGGCCATTTCAGTACCCGGATCCTTCTCCTACGCAGCCATGATGTTGTGATTGATGCAGAATGTGGTCTGGCATTACCTTGTTGAAAAATGCAGGGTCTTCCCTGAAAGAGATGACGTCTGGATGGGAGCATATGTTGTTCTAGAACCTGAATATATTTTTTTGCATTGATGGTGCCTTTCCAGACATGCAAGCTGCCCATGCCACACGCACTCATGCAACCCCATACCATCAGAGATGCAGGCTTCTGAACTGAGCGTTGATAACAACTTGGGTTGTCCTTGTCCTCTTTGGTCCGGATGACATGGCGTCCCAGATTTCCAAAAAGAACTTCGAATTGTGACTCGTCTGACCACAGAACAGTCTTCCATTTTGCCACACTCCATTTTAAATGATCCCTGGCCCAGTGAAAACGCCTGAGCTTGTGGATCTTGCTTAGAAATGCCTTCTTCTTTGCACTGTAGAGTTTCAGCTGGCAACGGCGGATGGCACGGTTGATTGTGTTCACTGACAATGGTTTCTGAAAGTATTCCTGAGCCCATTCTGTGATTTCCTTTACAGTAGCATTCCTGTTTGTGGTGCAGTGTCGTTTAAGGGCCCGGAGATCACGGGCATCCAGTATGGTTTTACGGCCTTGACCCTTATGCACAGAGATTGTTCCAGATTCTCTGAATCTTCGGATGATGTTATGCACAGTTGATGATGATAGATGCAAAGTCTTTGCAATTTTTTGCTGGGTAACACCTTTCTGATATTGCTCCACTATCTTTCTGCGCAACATTGTGGGAATTGGTGATCCTCTACCCATCTTGGCTTCTGAGAGACACTGCCACTCTGAGAAGCTCTTTTTATACCCAATCATGTTGCCAATTGACCTAATTAGTGTTAATTGGTCTTCCAGCTCTTCGTTATGCTCAAATTTACTTTTTCCAGCCTTTTATTGCTACTTGTCCCAACTTTTTCAGGATTTGTTGACACCGTGAAAATTTGAATCAACGTATTTTTCATTTAAAATGATACATTTACTCGGATTAAACGTTTGATCTGTCATCTACGTTCTATTACAAATAAAATATTGACATTTGCCATCTCCACATCATTGCATTCAGTTTTTATTCACAATTTGTTTAGTGTCCTGTAATGACCGGCAACACACACAGGGAGGAAAAAGGGAAAGTCCTGCCCAAGGGAGAGGGAAAGGTGGTGACCCCTAACTCTCCTTGCGGCTGGCACCTGACTGCCCTGACGTCCCTAGACGGGTTCCTCACCCGTGCGGCGATCACGTGCCTAAACCCTGGCTTTCCCTGAAATGAACCCTAGATAATGAACGGGCCGGTGGGATCGCTAGTCCTCACCACTGACACTAAGAGGGAAACACCACGGAGAGGACAGACAAACACAGACAAACACAAACACCCAGGTGGACGACAACAACGGTCCACAAAGGTCCAACAGGGATCCGGAGGGTAGCGTTCTGGATCAACTACCAGAGAACGCAGCAACACAGCTCCAGTGGGTCAGAATAGATGTCCAGGCAGGAAGCTCTATATCTGGCAACCAGAGAAGTGTGAGAGGGGAATATAAGGAGGATTGGGAGTGCTGGACAAAGAACAGCTGAGAGAAGGAGCTACGGATCCCTGAGTGAGCCAAAAGGGTTCGCAAAACAAACCCAGAAAGCTACAATAAGGAAACATCCCTATCTTACATAGAGCGTGCAGCCAACCGCTGCGACCTCCTGACCCCGGGTACAACGGAGTCAGGCGTGGCTCTTGACACCCTCGTGACAGTACCCCCCTCTCTACGAGGGGACTCTGGACACTCAGGACCAGGTCTCTCAGGATGAGAGGCATGAAAAATCCGAACTAGCCTGTCGGCGTTTACCTCAGACGCAGGAACCCACATTCTTTCCTCGGGACCGTAACCTCTCCAGTGCACCAGATATTGGAGAGAGCGGCGGACTCGACTCGAGAGAATTTTGGATATCTGAAATTCTAAATTACCATCCACGACAACAGGAGGGGGTGGCAGCGGTGACGGTTCTAGAGGTGGAACATATTTTTTGAGTAACGACTTATGAAAGACATTATGGATTTTAAAAGTCTGAGGCAACTCCAGGCGAAAAGCCACGGGGTTGATGATGGCTACAATCTTGTACGGACCAATAAACCTAGGACCCAGTTTCCAAGAGGGAACCTTCAATTTGATATTCCTAGTAGATAACCACACATAGTCATTCACTCCTAGGTCCGGACCTGGCGACCGTCTCTTATCAGCCATGCATTTGTATTTACCTCCCATATTTTTCAAGTTAGCTTGCACCTTCTGCCATACCGATGAAAGAGATGACGCAAACCGTTCCTCTTCGGGAACCCCAGAAGACCCCCCCACTTTGAAAGTACAAAATTGGGGATGAAAACCATATGCACCAAGAAATGGTGACTTGCCAGTGGATTCCTGACGGCGATTATTTATGGCAAACTCAGCTAAGGGTAAATATGACGACCACAACTCTTGGTTTTCAGACACAAAACATCTTAGATATGTCTCCAGGTTTTGGTTGGTACGCTCAGTCTGTCCATTCGACTGAGGATGGAAAGCTGAGGAAAAGGACAAGTGAACCCCCAAACGGGAACAAAAAGCTTTCCAAAATTTAGAAATAAACTGGGTTCCCCGATCCGAAACAACATCGGAGGGGACCCCGTGAAGCTTCACGATCTCACTGACGAATACCTGAGCAAGAGTTTTAGCATTAGGTAGTGCGGGTAACGCAATGAAGTGTGCCATTTTGCTAAACCTGTCCACTACTACCAAAATAACTGTTTTACCTGCAGACAAAGGTAAGTCAGTGATAAAATCCATAGACAGATGTGTCCATGGTCTATTGGGAATGACGAGTGGTAATAGAGACCCTGCAGGACGTGTATGTGAAACTTTTGCGCGCGCACAGGTAGAACAAGAAGACACAAAATCCAATACATCCTGACGCAACACAGGCCACCAGAAACGACGAGACAATAGCTCCAAGGTTGCTTTACCACCCGGGTGCCCAGCAAGTGCCGAATTATGATGCTCCTTTAATAATTCGAGACGTAGTTTCAACGGTACAAACAATTTCTCTGAGGGGCAAGAGACCGGGCCGTCCCCCTGGGCCTCTAACACCTTCCCCTCCAAAGCAGAGTGTACCGCAGAGACAACCACTCCTCTTTGAAGAATGGGCACCGGATTACTCACATTACCCCCTCCAAGGAAACAACGAGATAGTGCATCAGCCTTGGTATTCTTTGCCCCAGGACGATAGGTAATCACAAAGTTAAACCTGGTAAAAAATAGCGACCACCTAGCCTGTCTACGGGTGAGACGCTTAGCTGATTCGAGGTACAGCAGATTTTTGTGGTCCGTAAACACAGTGACGGGGTGGACTGCCCCCTCTAAGAAGTGACGCCACTCCTCAAACGCAAGTTTAATAGCTAACAGTTCCCTATTGCCAATATCGTAGTTCTGTTCTGCTGCAGATAGTTTTTTAGAAAAGAAAGCACAAGGACGCCATTTGCCAGGAGACGGACCCTGAGACAGTACAGCCCCCACTCCCACCTCTGATGCATCGACTTCAACAATAAAAGGCTGAGAGACATCAGGTTGGATTAGTACAGGTGCTGAGGTAGACCTCTCTTTTAGAGAGGAAAAAGCAACTTTAGCGGTGTCAGACCATTTAGAAAAATCAGTCCCCTTCCTAGTCATGTCAGTAAGGGGTTTTACGATCACCGAATAATTTTTAATGAATTTCCTATAGAAATTTGCGAAGCCCAAGAACCGTTGTAATGCTTTGAGGTTCTCAGGAAGATCCCAATCTAAAATTGCCTGGACCTTCCTAGGATCCATACGGAAACCTGACGCAGATAAATAATAACCTAGGAATTGTATCTCCTGAACGGCAAAAACACATTTTTCAATTTTAGCATATAATTCATTCGTCCGTAGGACCTGTAGTACTTGTCTGACATGCTCCTCATGTGTTCTCAGATCAGACGAATAAATTAAGATATCATCTAGGTATATTACCACAAACCTGCCGATTAGATGACTAAAAATGTCATTAACGAAATGTTGGAAGACGGCAGGAGCATTGGTCAGACCGAAAGGCATAACTAGATTTTCATAATGCCCCTCAGGGGTGTTAAAAGCTGTTTTCCACTCATCCCCCTCTTTAATACGAATCAGATTGTAGGCCCCCCTAAGATCGAGTTTGGAGAACCACCTAGCACCCGCAATCTGGTTAAACAGGTCAGGAATGAGAGGAAGAGGGTATGGGTCTCGGATGGTTATCCGATTTAATTCACGAAAATCTAGGCAAGGACCCAGGCCCCCATCTTTCTTTTTAACAAAGAAAAACCCTGCAGCCACGGGTGAAGAAGAGGGTCTGATGTGTCCCTTAGCCAAACTCTCGGAGATATAATCCTTCATGGCTTGTCTCTCTGGACCTGAAAGATTATATAACCTGGTCTTGGGTAATTTTGCGCCAGGAATAAGGTTAACCGGGCAATCATAAGGACGATGAGGTGGTAACTTCTGACAACCCTTTTCAGAAAAAACGTCCTCAAAGTCCGAAACAAAAGTAGGTAGGGTAGCTATGGAGGCGACTAAGCAATTGCTATTTAAGCAATTTTCTCTGCACGGCTCACTCCACTCCGATATCTCCCTGGCCTGCCAATCCACCACTGGATTGTGCGCTACCAACCAGGGAAGGCCCAGCACTACCGGAGTGGGAAGCCCCTCCAGAACATAACATGAGAGCATCTCGTTATGGTGGTCCCCTACCCGAAGGTGTAAGTTATGAACAATGTGGGTGAGATTTCTCTGAGACAGAGGAGCAGAATCTATAGCAAATATGGGAATAGGTCTCTGTAGTGTACAGAGAGACAAACCCATAGTGCAGGCAAAATGGGCATCTATCAAATTTACCCCTGCTCCACTGTCTAGAAAGAAAGAAATCGTCTCTGTCTTATCACCAAAAATAATAACCGCTGGCAACACAAATTGTGATGTACGTATGGAGGAAACGTATACCCCCCGGCTGACATCCTCCACACAGCCTGGGGTTAGTAGTTTTCCGACTATTTTTTTGTTTCTGAGGAAAGAAGGACAGACATTAATGAAATGACCCCTCTCCCCACAAAAAAAACAAACCCCACGCCTACGGCGAACCTCAGGAGGACGGACCTGACAAGTAGTTCCTCCTAGCTGCATTGTCTCGTCTAAGTCCGTACAGACTAACTGCTGCTTGGGAGAGGTTACCAATGGCTCCGGTTTTTTCAACCTGTCCCTAAGACGTCTATCTATATGGATAGAAAGGGCCATAACTGCATCAAGGGAAAAGGGGGTCTCATAAAATACAAGCGCATCCTTAACCCTTTCGGATAACCCAGAGCAGAACTGACTCCTGAGAGCCGGGTCGTTCCATTGGGTATCCGTAGCCCATCTACGGAATTCAGAGCAATACTCCTCTACCGGCTGCTCTCCTTGTAGGAGTAATTTTGATTCAGCCAGTGCGACTCGGTCAGGGTCGTCATATATGAGACCCAAGGCCCCGAAAAACTCATCCACTGACCGAAACGCCTGAGAATCAGTAGGTAAAGAGAATGCCCAGGACTGCGGGTCCCCCTGCAGCAGGGAAATAACAACCCCCACCCGCTGTTCTTCATTACCGGAGGAGTAAGGGCGCAGTTTAAAGTATAATTTACAGGCCTCACGGAAAATCAAAAACTTGTCCCTTCCCCCAGAAAATCTGTCAGGGAGAGGGACCTTGGGTTCCGCAACAACCTGGTTACCAGTAGCAACCGCTGGACTTGCGGTCTGTTGTAATTGCTGCTGTTGCTGGAGGACCGACGCCTTCAATCCTGCCACCTCCAAAGACAGGCCATAAGATTGTTCAGACAGAGCAGCAATTTGATCCATACTGGATTCTAAGTAGGTAAAACAAATTTTTTTTTACCTACACAAAAATAAGGGCCAGATATAATGTAATGACCGGCAACACACACAGGGAGGAAAAAGGGAAAGTCCTGCCCAAGGGAGAGGGAAAGGTGGTGACCCCTAACTCTCCTTGCGGCTGGCACCTGACTGCCCTGACGTCCCTAGACGGGTTCCTCACCCGTGCGGCGATCACGTGCCTAAACCCTGGCTTTCCCTGAAATGAACCCTAGATAATGAACGGGCCGGTGGGATCGCTAGTCCTCACCACTGACACTAAGAGGGAAACACCACGGAGAGGACAGACAAACACAGACAAACACAAACACCCAGGTGGACGACGACAACTGTCCACAAAGGTCCAACAGGGATCCGGAGGGTAGCGTTCTGGATCAACTACCAGAGAACGCAGCAACACAGCTCCAGTGGGTCAGAATAGATGTCCAGGCAGGAAGCTCTATATCTGGCAACCAGAGAAGTGTGAGAGGGGAATATAAGGAGGATTGGGAGTGCTGGACAAAGAACAGCTGAGAGAAGGAGCTACGGATCCCTGAGTGAGCCAAAAGGGTTCGCAAAGCAAACCCAGAAAGCTACAATAAGGAAACATCCCTATCTTACATAGAGCGTGCAGCCAACCACTGCGACCTCCTGACCCCGGGTACAACGGAGTCAGGCGTGGCTCTTGACACCCTTGTGACATGTCCCAACTTCTTTGGAATCCGGTTTGTATTTAGAATATAGTGCTTTGTGTTCGTTATATCGAATATTTGGCATTTTTTTCCAAGCAAGAAACACATGATTCCTCTCTGCTTCTTGCTTGTGGGCCAATGAGAAGGAAGCAATGTCAAGTTCACAACAATACTAAGTGCAGCAATCAGTAATCTGTAGTCAGACCTGCTAAAATGTGAAGTTGCACGTAGTGCGAAAAAATATTCTTATCACTGCCGATTAGCACAATCACGAATATATTCGAGCACTTGACTCTATCTGTATATACAGCTATTGTAATGTTCTGCCATGACAACCATTTTCTCCAGTCTCAGGAGAAACTCATGAAACTTCTAGTAGCTTGAAAAATGTAGCCAAAGTGACCCACGCCTGTATTTCGCGTTACGAATTTGCATTACACGATTTTTACATTGTCGATTTTTCGCATTCAATAAAATAATCTCAAACTCGCGAATATATGACGAATATTCTACAAAATATTTGTGAAATATCGCAAATTCAAATATAGCCCCTGCCGCTCATCACTAATTATGTTATGGAACACTAAGGTCACCGTCAGTACTACAACCAGAGAACCCCAAAACTGACACTAGCCTTTCAAAATCACTTCAGGCGGTAGGACGCTAAGGATTCTTCACCAGATCTAGGTTATATTTGCAGAGCTGATAACAGAAAACAGGTGGGGGCACACTAGCATCAGGCCTCTTCTGGAGAATGTGGACTGGACGGTTCACTCCTCCTCTCAGTCACAGATGGATGTCATGGAGGTCTCTTCTAAGTCTAACACAGTGCCTTGTAGCCAGGGGTTACAGCATTCGTCCTGCTCCTCCTTGCATTCCTAGAAAAGCCTTTCAGTTGCATCCTCTCTGTCATCACTGCCCCATCTTAGTGGGTAGATAGTCGATAGTCTCTCTGTTGAGTCATTTGGGAACAGTAAACTTTTGGACTGCCATAAGGAGGATGTTCAGGGGAAGTAGGTGGACCCTATGCATGTCTCTGTTAGTGGTGGTAGTAGTGGCAGCCTTAGCAGTGGTGGTGGCAGTAGGATCAGTGGTAGCGACTGTGGCACTGGGGCTCATACTGAGCAGGGAATGGGCAGGGGGGCCAAGGAGCTCACTATAACATATCACAGTCTGATAAAAGTGGCGGGGAGAGTGGGGACTATAAAAAAGATTGTATGTTGGACCTGGGAGCCAGATAGATGGAGGGTGGTGGCAGCAATAAAGAGCAGAGGCAACGTATGGCCAAAGCCTTCTAAAAAAAAGACCCTGCCAGATCTTCTTCTATTGTGGTCAGCTCGGGAACCGGTGATGCTGCTAATACTGTGAGAGCAGGCTCAAAACATGCCAGACCTATGACAAGCTTGGCTGCCTCTAGCTCTGTGTGAGCAACTCCTGTGTAGCATTTTTTTTCTCCACATGGCCGCTTCCAAAACTACAACCGTGTACAAGAGCTGCAAGAAAGCCGTGTGTATTCAAACCCAAATATAGATACCAGGGCTCTATTGTAGCACATGAGACGACATTAGTGGATACTGTGGGGAAAATAGAACTGGTCAGCATTCGAAATAAAAATAAGTCTGACCTCCTTATCCTGGTCCTCTTTGTAGCAGCCAGCCCACATCCCCAGGCAGTACAGTGTCCTTGTCACCATCAACAGTTACTTCTTCTCCTTCTCCCCCTTGTCCTCCATCGCATTGCGAGACATTCATAACAGAAAGTGTGGCCATGAGAAAATTATTCTCGATCGGCAATTAGCTTGTGTGCACGCGGAACTCTCAACTGGCCAAGTTGCTGGCAGTGCAGTTGCTGCTGTATACTTAGTTGTTGGAACTGTGACACACTTCAGCACCTTCTCCCAAATTAAATTTTCCTAAAAATCTGAGACCTAGGAGACTAGAGTGTATTGCATACCCATTTTTTTAATTGCCAAACGGACACAAAATGAATTTCAAGAAATTTGCTCATGACTACCATGATCCTAAATGTTTCTGAGACTTCCCTGGAGCTAACTTTTCTTAATAATACCTAAAATTTGCACATGGAATGTTTTCTTTGCAGTGATCAAATTCAGTATGTTGTATTGAAATGTTATCCTTCACAGCATATTTTCTGAAGAAACTGATAAAATGTCTTAATAATAGACATTTCATTACCAGATTCAGTAACCATTCTACATGCAATGGATATGAAATGCAGTGAATAACATGTTGTAAGCTCAAGCTCAATGGTAAAATTGTCACTGGGAAATATTTTTAAATGTAATAATTATGCTTTTGGCTTCTGGTTATGTAATGCCCCAGAGTGGCATTACCACTTCTGCACCCTGCTACTGTCTTTATTGGTTAACCTCATGTCATCTTGTGCTTTTATTCCAAGTCCTTTACAATGTGCTTTCCTATTTCTATGTAACTGTTATGTTCAAATGTGATATGCCTGGTTTTCCAGCTGGTGGAAGCAAACACAGTGGAAGAATGGAGCTTTCCGTTTCATTCTAACCCCCCTCTGTGGAGGAGTGGGTGAGTCCCACTTCCTGCAGGAAGGGAGGGGACCAGTTTCTAGAGCAGTCTAGCTTACCCCCCGCTGGGGGAAGGAAGCAAGTGCTGGGCATGTCTCTGCTGGACGTGCCCAGGCCAAGCAAAGCCAAGCCAGCCAGAGCACCTTCAGCTCTGCTGGATATGGAGGCCACAGTTCGGAGCCTCAGGAGCCAGGAGGAAAAGTTCCCTGGCACAATATAGAGACAGACTAAAGAAAGAGAGAAGTTGCAGCCTAAAGAGGAAACCTGAGTTATACAGCCAGCCTGTCGCTACAGCAGAGTCAGAGAGCAACAGATGTAGCAGGGTTGAGTTTGCCTGCCAGAGTTTTAATGCCAAAGCCTGCTGGGACCAAGTTTTTGATGAACGTTTATTCAAGTAAAGCTGCTATTGAACTTCATACAATTTCTGGACTCAAGTTACTTCTTTCATTCCTCAATTGCTACCCCCTATTTGTCTGCTTCCACACTCATACATAACATTAAGGGACATTTTAGGCTACGCTATACCACTCGGCCATTCCTACACCTGCGTACCACCACCAATTACAAAAGAGGCCCTGACCGTTGATGCTGTGTTGCAGTTATATAAAATCTGTTCATATCAAGAGTCAAAGTAGAGTTGTCATAGCCTTTTATCGTTCAGTTTTAAATTTGCCGTACAGTGTTAACATTTTCCTATATTATGTAGGTACATGTAAATGTGAAATGCATAAAGTCGGACACACATGGTGCAAAGCAAATATTAGCACCCAATATCAGATGTAGCAACTGAATGTATTAGGTTTAGTTAGAATCATAAAGTCTTCTTGTTCTTATCTTATTTTTCCAGCCTGAGATTATTATAACAATCACTATTTAGGTAATTGTACCGATCAGCAAAAAAGCCTCTAAGAGATATAACACATAATTATTGTTAACAGCAACTATCTTCAGTGTATCACTGATGCCCTTTTAGAAGGTGCACCTTATCTGCCTAAGATCATAGATTGAATAGAGCAGAAGTGTTGCCTCCGAACTCGTTATACATCCAATCTTCTCAGACGGCACACTGAGAAGTGTCAGAATGGAAAATGAAAATTAGTGATGTCATTTTGTGCATTGAAAGCCTGAGGGCTTTTCTGCTCAAGTTCTTGTTCAAGCAGCGTTAATGACATGCCCTTCATTTCAATGTTAAGGTCATTAATACATTTTAATATTAGACTTTCACATGCTGCTCTAACTGCATCTTTAAATCTACGAAAACACAAAACAGTGTTACTCTTAAAGGTATACAATCGTTCGCATTAGAAAAACTGCAGTTTCTTTTGTCACAGTTCATTTAGAACAGGTTTTTGGGGTTTTTATTTTAATTTTGTTTATTTTGCAAATCGGTTAACAAGCAAGCTGCACTGTATAGAAACTGTGTCTACCACAGGGGTACTGTGGTAGCCAATATTACTAAAGAACTAAGATTGCCTCTAGTAGAGGAGCACCTTGGTTGCTAGTAGTACAGGGGGACACTGGCTTCCAATATCACTTCGACACTATTATGTGGTCATAAATATGATTAGTCCTATAAACTGGAAATTGTATAACACTGCTATATGGTCACTGAAGAGGCATGTTATGTTTACACTGCATGACTACATTATTTTTGGTATGATCTATACCAGTGCATCACTGTACTGCGGCGGCAGCAGGGAGCGCACGGCGTCATAGCAAACCATGACGCCGTGCCAGTGGCGTACACACAATCCACGGGGCCCCGGTGCGAAACTGATCCATGGGGCCCCCTTCACGTCGACGCCCCCCCCCCCAACCCGCTGCCGCGCGTGTATGCATGTGTGTATATATATATATATATATATATATGTTATATACTGTATATTACTATATACAAGAGGATGATATTCGGTATAACCCACGGTATTCCCACGTAAAACCAGCTCTGTTACATTATGTAGCAGTGCTGGTTTTGTCATGCATTTCTTTTGCCTTCATATAGTAAAATACTTCATTGGCCTATCAATGGCTTTATAACTAACTCTGCTATATTTCTGTAGCCTACAACCTCTGACTGCCCAGTTGAAACTACTACACCCAACATGTTCTGGCAGTAATAGTAAATGGATATTGGTGCAATTCTGAGCTACTAGTCTATATAATAAATATGTAGGCTACATATGTATTATATAGACTAGTAGCTCAAAATTGCACCAATATCCATTTACTATTACTGCCAGAACATGTTGGGTGTAGTAGTTTCAGTCCAACTGAGCAGTCAGAGGTTGTAGGCTACAGAAATATAGCAGAGTTAGTTATAAAGCCATTGATAGGCCAATGAAGTATTTTACCATATGAAGGCAAAAGAAATGCATGACAAAAACAGCTCTGCTACATCCAAGCATATACTAGAAGCTCAATAGAAGTGCCTACACAAAAGAGCTGCACCCCAAGACAACAGAAAAAAAAACGTTACTTCATAGCACAAGTCACCAGTTATAACTTTACATACATTGCCCAACTCTCAGCCCCCATCAGACCTCACTCACTCTGAAAGCCGGACCGGCTTCTTTGCGCAGCGCTCTCCCTCTCCCTTTCTTTTCCGGCGCCTTCTCCCTGTCCCTGCATCTCAACGTCATGTCCGGCACGCCGCACTGCCGGCCGGGGAGGAGACTCAGGGGCAGGAGCGTACATAAAAATCACTGGGCCCCATAGCAGGAATCTAAATCGGGCCCCCATTCCCCTTTAATAGCCCCTCCCATTGTTCCATGAACTATTCTTGCTGCTGCGTTTTATAATTTATGCCATCAGGGCCGGATTGGGATTACAAAACAGCCCTGGCACACAAAAGAGGTATAATAGATGCAGTGTGTACAGATGTATATTATATACAGCAGTGTACAGTTATATGAGGTACGCGGTATAATATATGCAGTGTGTACAGGTATATAGTATATTCCCTAGTGTTCTGATATGTGAGGTACAGGGTATAATATATGCAGTGTGTACAGGTATATAGTATATACAGCAGTGTACTGATATGTGAGGTACGGGGTATAATATATGCAGTGTTTACAGTATATACAGTAGTGTAATATGTGAGGTATAATAGATGCAGTGTGTACAGGTATATAGTAAATACAGCAGTGTATTGACACCTCGTACCTCACATATCAGTACACCGCTGTTGTATATACTATATATCTGTACACACTGCATCTATTATACCTCATACCTCACATATATAGTATATACAGCAGTGTACTAATATCTGTACACACAGCATCTATTATACCTCATACCTCACATATCAATACACTGCTGTATATACTATATATCTGTACACACTGCATCTATTATACCTCGTACCTCACATATATAGTATATACAGCAGTGTACTGATATCTGTACACACAGCATCTATTATACCTTGTACCTCACATATCAGTGCACTGCGGTATATACTATATATCTGTACATATTGCATGTATAATACTGTGTAATATATGCAGTGTGTGTGTGTGTATGTGTGTGTATGTGTGTATATATATATATATATATATATATATATATACACACACACACACACAGAGAAGTGTATTGATGTGAGACATAGAAGGTATAATACTGTAGATGCAGTGTTTACAGATATATGTGGTCAGTTATACATTATGGTCACTGTGTGTGTGAGGTACATGAGGTAGTGGTCACTGTAACTGTCTGAAGTATTATATATGAGTGAGCAATACGTAAAAACAGGGCATGGAGGGGGGGTAAATGATGAAAAGTGGAGGACCTCCTCTTACCACTCCAGTCCAGTCTGTATGAATTAACGCAGAGCTGATTGTGAACTTCTAATACTTGCTGTTAGGGGTTGAAGGACCTGGGATGATGTCATCACAGGTCCTGGCAGATATACCTTTGAAACCTAGGGACTACACCATTTTTGGTGCAGTTCCTTTGCTAGATTCTGCAGGACCTGTGATGTGATGTGATGTGATGTGACATTTTAATATGCAAGGGAAAATTTCTCTGGGCATGGCCATATTGATAGAAAGGCCACAAATTTAACGTATTCATTTGTCTACAAACTCTTGTGTTTAATTACTGCATAATGCTGCATTGAAGCCTCAAATACCACTAGTTGTCATCCTATTGGTTATTTTCTATACAGTATGATAAACCGTTGAGACATACTGTGGTAATGTGTGTGGGTAGACTATAAAAAGAAAACATTTCAAACGCACAGCAATAAAATGTTTCTGTATAAGGGTACTTTTACACTAGCGTTGTTAGAATCCGGCAGGCAGTTCCGTTAGACTTATTCGTTGAAATACCGGATCCGTCTTTCCGGTATCATCCGGAATAACAGATCTGGTATTTATTTTTTTCAAATCCACATCCACATATGAAGAAGTAAGAAAATCAGCGGCACTCACCACTTGCAGGATATCATCATTTCATTATTTATTGTGATTCTTAATTTGTGCACAAAAGCATCATAGGGCTGGGGCGGACAACCATTCACTTATAAAAACAACTGCCTAAGCGGTGTACGGCAGCGACGGCCGTTTTGCGCAATTGTGCTTCTTCTGGCTACCTGTGTGACGCAGGCAGGTGTGTCGGCCTATTTGAGGAGGAGCGTGAGATTAACGCCATAGGGGGTATATGATTCTCAAACGCAAACTGGGCATCACCTGTGTGCGTATTCAAATGAAAATCATTCACAGACATCAAGTAACATCTCAAATGAATACACTAAGATCATTCCGATCATTTAGACTTAGGGGTCCCATGGCATCCGTGCAAATTATCCATCACGCTTCTTTTTGTAACAGAAGACGATGCCTATCACCTCCTTGTGTCATGGGTGGGATCACCTCAACTCCAGCAAAACCCAGCATTTTTTATGTTTTTGCCATACATGGTCTATAAGACGGGGGCAGCCTTTCCTTGTTTTGATGGAGTTGAGGTGCGCACGGAACCTTTCTAGCATGGGCCTAATTGTCTTCCCTATATAAAAAGCTCTGCATTTACATTTAACCACATATACAACATATGCGGTTTTGCATGGGCAGAATTGTTTAATTCTGTGTGATACATTCCCTATAGAAAGGACCTTGTCCCGGAGAATGTATCCACAGAAGGAACAATTGCCGCATCGATGGTTCCCTCAGGTTTTTTTTACACCTAACCACTGACTTGGGTTTTGTTCGCCCTTCATGTGGCTACTGACTAAATGATCTCTCAGGTTATGTGTTTTTCGAAAAAGCAATAAGGGGTTTCTCATCCGTAAATTCATCTAGACACCTCTCATTCTTTAACAGATCCCAATTGTCGTGGATGATTATTTTGATTAAATCAGCCATGGGGCTATATTTAAACACAAACACGAATCGGTTATCTAACTCAAGTTTCTTATTTTGGTGTAATAATTCCTTTTGTGTGTTTTTATCTGCCCTAATAAATGCCTCATCAAGCATTCTCAAAGGATATTCCCTCCTCAATAGACGATTTTTTAACTCAGTGGCCTGTCTTACATACCCATCTCTACTACTGTTGATGCGCCTTAATCGTGTGAATTGTCCATATGGTATGGCCTCCTTCACACTACGTGGATGAAAGCTTCCATGGTGCAGAAGGGAATTTGAAGCAGTGGGTTTTCGAAACCCCTCCAAAGCTTCCCCCAAAAAATCAAGGGTAAAACGCATGTTCATGTCATTCTCGCGATTTAAATAGGAGACAAATTCTTCACACAATGCACGAGTTCCCCTCCACACCATGAGGACGTCATCCACGTAGCGTAAATACATCTGTATATTAGTACAAAGGGATTATTTGTACTAAATATGTATCTATTTTCCAGGTTGTTAAGTTATATATTGGCAAAGGTACACGACACTGTGCCATGTACCTGCCGATACCACTGTTGTCCAAACCTAAAAGTATTGCTGCTCAATACAAATAACAATGCTTCCTCAACAAATTGGATATATGTCTCGTCCTTATCTGTGGACCTAAGCATATCCACGACAGCCCCTACTCCCGCTCGCTGGGAAATGCGGGTATATAGACTTTCTACATCTAATGACACCAGGTTCCAATCTCTCTGCCACTGGAAATACTCCAGTGCCAGAAGGAAGTCCTTGGTGTCTTTCAAATAGGTAACTGATTTTTTCAGGGCTGGTCTCAGAAGCCAATCAATGTACTTCGACAAAGGTTCAGTCACCGACCCGATCCCCGCCACAATGGGGTGGCCGGGGGGTCGGGTGGGTGACTTGTGTACCTTTGGCAAAAAATACCATGATGGCTTTTTGGGATATGTTGGAAGCAATTTATTAATACTGTTGCCAGCAAGGAAGCCAATGTTAATGTACTTTTGCAGCAAATCTCTTAATTGTGACTGTAGGGTAGGAATCAGATCACTTTGTAATTTCTGATAAGTCCCTACATCTTCTAGTTGTCTCAGGGCCTCTGATCTATAATATTCAAGGGACATCAAGACAATATCCCCCCCCCCCCCCTTGTCGGCAGGTTTCACTATAATATCAGGGTGATTGCGTAGCCAACGTATAGCCCTGAATTCCCCTGAACTGACATTAAAGGGAATCCGAGGGTACACCAATGCCTTGACATCACGGAGTATCCTTTTATAAAAAATATCTATATCACTACCTGCAGGCATATGGGGGGGCGATATGTGGATTTAATCCCACCAGTGAACCTTTTCCATTTACCCTCCCTTTCTTCGCATTCCTCAAATTTTCTATCCACGAGAATTTCCAAACAGGCAACTTAAGATTCATCAAAAATCGTTTTAAACATCTAGCTTTCATGTCGCCCTGTCTCGGGAGGACGAAAGCGGCAGGGGTATCATGAAATGCCTTCTGGAGGTACATTTTTCTTATGGATTTATATAATTCAATCTCAAAAGTCGCCCGGTCAAATTGCTCAACCAGACTGAACCCCAGCCCTTTGTTAAGGGCTGAGTTGCAGTCCAGGGGCAATTCGATACCGGACAAATTGATAACTAAATCATCATTTTCCACTACATCAGTCTCTGTTATTGTTTCCAGGACACTTGCTTCCTGCTTCTGACGGACTTTCTAATTCTGTTTGTTCCTTCTCCGTCCGCCTCTCCTTGTTCTCCTCTTGCAGAGTTTTTTTGTATTTTATCAATTGATGCATTAGGGTCATCCGAAGCACTTGAGTCAGAATCAGTTGTCCAGAAATCCGTCTTATTCCTTCTTTGTGGTCGTCTTCTACGCTGTCTCCTCTTTCCCCAATCGAACACTCTCCCGGTCTCATAGTCGTTTATTTTCCTTTATTTCTGTTTGCGTAATCACCAACTTTCTCTTCAACTTTTTTTCAAAAATTGCTATTTGATTTTCTGTCAGGCGTGTGCGTAATTCCCCCTTCGCTTTCAGCTGAGCGTCATTAACTATTTCATATTCTTGTTCATTTCTACGTAGCACCATGGATGGATAATTCGCACGGATGCCATGGGACCCCTAGGTCTAAATGATCGGAATGATCTTAGTGTATTTATTTGAGATGTTACTTGATGTCTGTGAATGATTTTCATTTGAATACGCACACAGGTGATGCCCAGTTTGCGTTTGAGAATCATATACCCCCTATGGGGTTAATCTCTCGCTCCTCCTCAAATAGGCCGGCAAACCAGGTAGCCAGAAGAAGCACAATCGTGCGAAACGGCCGTCGCTGCCGTACACCGCTTAGGCGGTTGTTTTTCTAAATGAATGGTTGTCCGCCCCAGCCCTATGATGCTTTTGTGCATGAATTAAGAATCGCAATAAAGAATGAAATGATGATATCCTGCAAGTGGTGAGTGCCGCTGATTTTCTTACTTCTTCGTATGTGGATTTGATTATTTTTACTTGGCTAAGCAGGCACCACCGTCATTTTTGCACAGTATATACCCGGTATACACAGAGAACTATATCTGAATTTTTTGATCAGCGACTCATGGGGGTGTGGTGCCGCCGGATCCGGCGATGCAGTAATTTTTGGAACAGTTGGTACCGGATCCAGCATTAATACATTTCAATGGAAATTAATGCTGGATCCGGCAAGTGTGGTAGTGTTCTGGGATTTTGGCCGGAAAAAATATCCGGTCAAATACCGTACAGGGGATGGAACGGAAGACATCCTGATGCATACTGAACAGATTGCTTTCCATTAAGAATGCATTAGGACAAAACTGATGCGTTTTTTTCTGGTATTGAGACCCTTTACCGGATTTCAATACCCGAAAAGAATAACGCTAGTGTGAAAGTACCCTAATATAGAGGGATGCTGCCCTTGTGGCTGCAACAAAGTTTAAAGTGACTGCACAGTAATTTATGATGAGAGAAGTTATAAAAAATTTGATTCTGCTGCTTCTCCGAATTTTACAAAGAAAATTGCTTTGTGACGAAGCGCATTTCTTTGTAAGTAGCAGGTACAATGATGGGGAACGGTGATTGCTCTGCCCCCCGTCATTTAACCCCTCAGATGCTGCGTTCATCGCTGATCGTGGCATCTGATATGAATATTAAGGCCTTTCAAGGGTGATCAGTAAAAAAAAAAAAAAATTGCACTTACCTTAGCCATCTTGCTAGAAGATCCAGTGTGAAATTTTGCGTGGTGCATGAACTTGTCATCACACTTGCTGGCGTTGTGACGTTATACCCCATCGTGCATGAGATTTTGCGGGGGATCTTCAAACAAGATGGCCACGGTGGCCTCCTCACACTCAAATGGATAAGGTGAGTATGATTTTTTTTATTTTTCCACCATTTCAGGAATAATTGATTTGTTACCACAATGCACAAGGAAATTCTGCTTTGCGCCAAATAAAATTTTCCCTGAAATTCGGATCGAAGTCCACTTTGGATACTTCAATTTGCTCAACACTAACAGTAATGACCTAAAATGATATATAAAGTAGGGTTTACACAGCCAGATGGTGCAGACAATTGTCGGGAAGGAAGAGTTCCTTCCTAACAGCTGCCAGCTCATCAATGGAGGCGAAGTGTTGCATTTACATGATGTTCACACAGCACAATCTGCTGCCCAGAGACAATTATTTTGTTGTCCGCGTGAAAGATTGTTTCACCCGATGAACAAGTGCTTTATTCGTCCATCGGGTGATCTGCGGCACCATTACTTGAGCAGATTATTGGAAATGAGCATTTGTACCAATGCTCGTGGCCGATAATCAGCCCAATAATCAGGAAGTGTAAATCCACCTTAAATTGGTAGCTACAGGGGATTATTACCGCCTATTTATTTTACTCAGATATAGCTCCTTGGCTACTTTTTAGCTCAGTTCCCTTAGGGCAGTCCCGTCATCTGTGGCTGCAAATTAGCTACATACATGTCTACACTGAGTCTGAGGTACTACACACCTCCTGCTTCATCATTGGTCCAGCCTGCTGTTCTGCCCCTCCCCCTGCAGCTCTGGCTCCTCAGATTGGCTGCTGTGTATAAACACCGATCCATCACAGGCTCACCAGGAAGTCCTTGCAGGGAGATTTGATTTTTATTAGCAATAGCAGAATAAAATTAGAATACAGATTACTAAACTGCCAGCAAGGGAAAGATGATTAACAGGTAACTGCCACACATATACAGAGGCAAATAAGGCTTAGCGAGGAGGAGCTTGGAGGGTCACTTTAATATAATATCATTAAATAATTGGTATTAGTTAAAAAAAAATCATAGGTAAAGGTACTTAATAGAAAAAGGCACAAACTATACCAAGGCTATTTCCAGCATATCTGTACTATGCTGTATCTAATGCATATTGAAATGTAATGTCTATCAAAAAAAATTGGCACATCTAAATTAATTGTATCCCTGAGACCATGCCAATGCAAATTCCGACATTACCATAACAAATTTCTGTCCTGGCCTGTGCACATAACCTCCATTAACTCTTTTTCAAAGGTTGAATGTGAGGATGAGTAATGTGACGTGTAGTATGGCATTCATATGCATGTCAAGAGATGGAAATGAATGACATTTAACTTACTGACTTCCTGAACTAAGCGTTTAATACCCTTGGTGATCTTTTTGCAGTTAATATACCAATACTGAAATGAGTTTGGAAAAAATGCAAGCTATCGGGTTTATGTTTAGTGGGTGTATGCAATAAATGAGTATTCCAAGTGGCATACCTTAAAGGAGGCAAACCAAGCAACTTCTACCGGGCCTGGGGGAGGGGGTGCCTGGAGCTGAACTCCTTCTCCTCTTCCCAATGCAAAAACACAGCATTTTCATGCTTCTGCCACTAGTGGGAGCTCAGTGCAAACAGATTATTACAGCTTCTAATTTAGTCAATTGTAACTACATACATTTCTATGCACTGACCTCCCTCTGGTGGTGGCGGCAGGTTGCCAGCTCAGTTATAGAAGGGAAGCAGGAGATGCATTCAGTGTAATCATGGCAGTTGTCTGACGTGAATACATTGAGAAATATGGTGTTCAGAATGAATACCGTTTTTTTTTGGAGTACCTGTTCTACTTTTTTTTTACATAAACGTTGGACAATGTGGGTGAGACTGGGGGTCACTTGTTTTATTCCATTTTTTTTTTCTTTCCCTTAATAAAAAAAAGAAAGGTAGATACACAAATACATCAGAAATCTGGGATGTTGCTCCACTTTGCATTCTACTTTGTCTGGCAGTGGTTTATGGAGATACTGGGAAGCTGGGTAGGGCGGGGGGCCCATAATAACATTTTACTATTGGGCCCTATAAGATCTTTGTACACCTCTGAGTAGTCTGGTTACTTCAGGTTATATCTTTAAATAAGTGGGATTCTGACTCCTGGTACCTCCACCAAAAATTGGGTGCCATATCCTGCTGGGACCCCAAAAATGAATGAAGCATATACACTGCAGCTCCATTCATCTTTGTGGAACTGCCGAAATTAGCTGGTATCTCTAGCAGAGATGAATGGAGCAACAGTGCTCATGCTCCATTCAACCTGCCGCCTCTAGTCTCATGATCAGCCTGGGCCCCAGAGGTAGAAGCTCCACTAATCCAATAGTTGTGCCCTATCCTGAAATAACTGGAATACCCCTTTAAGCTATCAGATGTATGCATATTTGATGTTGGCTCCGTCAGCTTGATATTTATTTCCCAATTGTAATAGGCAATTACAACTACATTGGCAAAAATGATAAGCTTGTCATTGGAATCAAAAACTATATATCTTTCCCCCAGGAAAGGAAAAATATAGATTTGCATTTCAATCCCAATATCATATGAAAAGACTGAAATTTCTGTGTAAGTCATTCCTGTGCCATTTTGGTTTCAGCAAGGCATCTCGTTCTGAAAAGTCCCTAATTGTTTAGCTGCAAAATGTTGCTTAGGTTCTATTATTTTAATAGTGAGGAATGCCTCGGGGATCATCGGTTAATAGAGGCCACTTCCCAACAGCTATGTAAGTGTTTCTATTTTTTTTATTCACAGTATGCAGAGGAAAAAAATAAATGGCCATATGACATGCACCACTGCAGAAAACAGAATTGATTTTTATTTTAAATGATATTCATTTCCCACTTCAATTTCTAATAGCTGTCCTAGAGTAATGTTTTTAAGGCCACCTGAGAGATGAAGTGCTGACATATTGGCACACATTAGCTGCTGATTGACTAAGTGTCACTCAAAAATCTTAAAGATCCACTCTATCCACTGTATCTTGGGACAGAATGAATATTTTAACTTTCTTGAACAATGTGGCATATAATTTTGGAAAATTAACATGTACATAAAAGTTGAAATTAAATTAAAATCTCTGATTCGAAAACACTCATAAGCTGTTCTTTCCTAAAAGATGTATTAGTCAGCTGTTTCCTCATAGATATACAGGTCCTTCTAAAAAAGTAGCATATTAGCATATTGTGATAAAGTTCATTATTTTCTGTAATGTACTGATAAACATTAGACTTTCATATATTTTAGATTCATTACACACCAACTGAAGTAGTTCAAGCCTTTTATTGTTTTAATATTGATGATTTTGGCATACAGCTCATGAAAACCCAAAATTCCTATCTAAAAAAATTAGCATATCATGAAAAGGTTCTCTAAACGAGCTATTAACCTAATCATCTGAATCAACTAATTAACTCTAAACACCTGCAAAAGATTCCTGAGGCTTTTAAAAACTCCCAGCCTGGTTCATTACTCAAAACCGCAATCATGGGTAAGACTGCCGACCTGACTGCTGTCCAGAAGGACCATCATTGACACCCTCAAGCAAGAGGGTAAGACACAGAAAGAAATTTCTGAACGAATAGGCTGTTCCCAGAGTGCTGTATCAAGGCACCTCAGTGGGAAGTCTGTGGGAAGGAAAAAGTGTGGCAGAAAACGCTGCACAAAGAGAAGAGGTGACCGGACCCTGAGGAAGATTGTGGAGAAGGACCGATTCCAGACCTTGGGGGACCTGCGGAAGCAGTGGACTGAGTCTGGAGTAGAAACATCCAGAGCCACCGTGTACAGGCGTGTGCAGGAAATGGGCTACAGGTGCCGCATACCCCAGGTCAAGCCACTTTTGAACCAGAAACAGTGGCAGAAGCGCCTGACCTGGGCTACAGAGAAGCAGCACTGGACTGTTGCATGTCATTCGGAAATCAAGGTGCCAGAGTATGGAGGAAGACTGGGGAGAGGGAAATGCCAAAATGCCTGAAGTCCAGTGTCAAGTACCCACAGTCAGTGATGGTCTGGGGTGCCATGTCAGCTGCTGGTGTTGCTCCTGATGCTTCCATCTGCTGAAAAGCTTTATGGAGATGAAGATTTCATTTTTCAGCACGACCTGGCACCTGGTCACAGTGCCAAAACCACTAGTAAATGGTTTACTGACCATGGTATTACTGTGCTCAATTGGCCTGCCAACTCTCCTGACCTGAACCCCATAGAAAATCTGTGGGATATTGGGAAGAGAAAGTTGAGAGACGCAAGACCCAACACTCTGGATGAGCTTAAGGCCGCTATCGAAGCATCCTGGGCCTCCATAACACCTCAGCAGGCTGATTGCCTCCATGCTACGCCGCATTGAAGCAGTCATTTCTGCAAAAGGATTCCCGACCAAGTATTGAGTGCATAACTGAACATAATTATTTGAAGGTTGACTTTTTTTGTATAAAAAACACTTTTCTTTTATTGGTCGGATGAAATATGCTAATTTTTTTAGATAGGAAATTTGGGTTTTCATGAGCTGTATGCCAAAATCATCAATATTAAAACAATAAAAGGCTTGAACTACTTCAGTTGGTGTGTAATGAATCTAAAATATATGAAAGTCTAATGTTTATCAGTACATTACAGAAAATAATGAACTTTATCACAATATGCTAATTTTTTTAGAAGGACCTGTATTGTGTATATTTGCTGGTCAGTGGCAAATGCAGGATTTTTAAAGGACAGTTTTGAAGCGCATAGGTGCCCACAGTGGAGATGGCAAAATTCTCTTAATTATGTAAACATTTCTGGTCTTCAATATAAATGTCAATACACACTTTTAAGAAAGGCATTGCTTATGGTTTAGTGATACTAACATGTTCCTGGTGGTCTACAGTTGTTTACCAGGTATCATTGACTGTAATTATGACATTATACAATATTAGAATATTGTTTAGCATGGTTACAGGGTTAATGCTGGTGGTCTTAGACAGCAAAATGTACCTGTAATTTTTTTTTTTTTTAAATAGATGTAATGGAGAGCAGTTATGTTTCTTTTTCTTCCCATAATGATACAATTCTGTCTGGCTCTAGATACCACTAGAGGGAGCTCACTGGACAGGGATTTTTACAGTTCCCATAGAACACAATAATAAATTCAGAAGCAGCGAGCTACCCCTTGTGTGTGTGCAGCAAACATTTCTATACGTTATGGTTGCTACTGTGGTTGCTACTGTAAATAGGCATAAAGAGGGTCATTTATGAAACAGAAATACACCTATATTAGACATAGTTCTAGCACAGATTGCAGCACAAAGGACCTTTGCGACGCAATCTGCGACATTTCCCCGCTCACGCCTGGTCCAAAAAAGTGGGTTTGGCATGGGCAGGAAAGGGGGCGGGCCGGCAGTTGTAGGTGTAGAAAATGGTCTAAATGTAAGACAGCTAGGAAGCTGTCTTACATTTGGAAGCGGCGGTTGATACACCGAAGTTACGTATAGGCTCCACCTCCAGTGCAGGGGCTTTATTAAGATGGTGTCTAAAACGCCGGTCTTAATAAATGTGCCCCAAAGTGTTTGGCACTGTATGAAGGCATACTATAAAGAGCACTGCTTGGCTGTACAGTAATTCTTCAGCTGGTACTGTAGGGGGTATACGGTGGCTGGCACTGTATATGGTAATACTATGGCTGGCACAGTATGGAGGCATTGAAGTTGACACTAAAACTAATACAGTATCTCAGCTTCTGCAGATCCTCATTTTGTAGTGAAAGTGTTTTATGCTATTCAATCCAGTGTGCAGCGTCCCACTCAGGACACGTGGGAACTGCAAAATAGCTTTAAAACTGCATTATCATATTGCATGTCATTTTGCACTACAACACCTGTTGTATCCCTGTTCATAAGCTGGTCTGGCGCAATTTATACATCCCACCACTAGATGGGGATAGCACTTAGTTCATATATACTGTATACCTAGGTCAGGCCTAGTGAGGCAGTTGAGAGATGGTTCTAAAGTCATTAGGAGGTTAGTGAGAAGCAGAGTCAGTGGTTACTCTGAGGCTACACACCACACATTAGTGGGTGAAGCCAAATTCAGAAATGAGGTAGAGCCAAGGTAATAGTCACAGGAGAGCGTTTTCTTCTTGTGACCTTCTTAGATCCCAGACCCTACAACCAGAGGATAGCGTTTTCATCCCTGGAAGAAGTTAACCAAGCTGAAGAGAGACATCGGTGATAACAGCCATTACTAAAGGCTTAATGGGCACCTTTGCACATGGTGGAGGACAATCTAGCTACAGGCAGCCTCACCATACTTTGAAGAATACAGATTAGCTACCTGTTCAAGGGCTTGGAAGTTATAGAAACAAAAAGGACTAAGCATACCAAAAAAATATTACAGGCAACCTCTCCAAATAGCTCTGGTTCACTAGGGACCTGAAGCAAAGTCACCTACCAGAACTACTGATACAGAACCTTCAAGCTGAGCTAAACCCAGCCAGACCTATTAACGGTGGATCAGCAGGATTCCTTTAAATTGCAAAGGACTGTATTCTGTTTGATGTACATGCTGCAACTGGAACCAACATCAGTAAAAGCTGTGAGTTGTATCCTACCACTGTCTACTTCATTCTTACCATTGGTTGTACCACCATTAACGGTACTGGCGTCACGACAAATACCATCAAGGGACTCAGCCGCAACAAGCACCCTAAGCACCCCTGACATCAAGGGCACCTCAACCACCATCTTGGCTGATGCTTCCCTACCACAGTGTGTGCCCCAGAGGATTTTGTGCTGTCTTCCTCCATACTGTGCTGCCAGCCCAGGGAGGCTTTCTGCTAACCGTGAGTAAACCTATGAACTGTGCTATTATTTGGACCCTTATCGGCCCAACATGCATCTCACCTGCGGTACTGGCTGGCTGCATATCTTTTCTTGGCGTCACAAACAGGATATTAACCCTTGCGCCATATTTGAGAGACTGTTGCATGTTAATAAGCCCCTTTACTTGATTGAGAGACTTTTGCTTATTGTGCACTGTATTGGGATACAGAACTGTTTGAACTGTTAGGAAATTGCATGGAAGTGCTATACTAGTCACCAGTATAAAAATCGCAGTGTTAAAAGTGTGAAAAACAGACAGACATTAAATAGATGGCCGCCGGAGTTCTGGTTTGAAAAAAACAAACTGTGCCATCACTGTGGACAAGTTAGCGACACCCCTTGAAGGGCGGGAAAAAGTAGTGCCGCCCATTTATGCAAAATTGTCTGGTCAAACCCATCCTACCTTTACTGTGTTGACTCTGAGAGGCCGAATCCTGTATGCAAACGCAGCGCCGCCTCCTCTGCCCTATGAAAATTTCTATCACAGAACGGAATGGGTGGAACCATGTGTGGAATATCAATGTGCCTACCTATTGGATGTTGTGACAAAGACATAGCCACCTATGAATATCTTAATACACAAAAGACTGCTCCATTATTGTGTGTCACCAAACCACCAAACCCAATTAAAGTACTGACCAGTGTTGCTCCGGACACCCAATTCCCTGGGACAGCCCCTTGTACGGTGGATAATGGTTGCATCGCTCCTGTCACTCAGACAGACCTGGGAGGCAGGCCTAGTACTCAGGAAGAGCATGACGTGCATGCGCACATTAGAAAGAGAGACGCTAATTGCTGTATGGAGAGAGGAATGTATTGCCGAAGCAGCATGGCAGAAAAGCAATAGAGCTCTGCACTAGAGATTTAATCTGGACGGAACCCTGGCGCCGCTTCGACATGACTCCAGGACTGCAGGTTCGTGTGCAAGACTTGTGGGACCGCCACTGGGACCGCCACTGGAGGGAACGTATGCCGAAAGGTCCGGTCTGGTTTCTGGAGGAACCTGTAAAAGACTTACCGGTTCCAGTACGGAAATTGGGCCGAGTTCTTGACTTCTGCAAACAATGGGGATTTGGATTTATCCGCGATATGGAAACCAATTGTGACTATTATGTAAATCGCCTGTCACCGCCAGTTCTGTGAGAAGGTCTAGCAGACGTTCTTCTCTACCTCTTGTATGATGTTCTTTGTTTTGGTTTCACTTTCTCATCTCCTTTACTTCTGCCAGGTGTCACTTATATCGACTAATCGTCTTCCTTTATGATCCCTTCTTATACTGCCTCACTTTGTGGTTTATACTACTTCCTGGATGAAGTGTTCACTGCTGGAGGCTGCTTCTGCTGTTTGTTCAGATAAGTCTTTTACTTTATTGTGTTTCCTTGCTGGCTTGATTCTAGGTTACCCTGACTCCGTCTGTATTAAGTGCAGGGAGCCGGTGGTCGTGTCCCCTCACTATTATACGGTTTTCAGGTGTCACACAGTATTAGGTACATGGGCATGCAATCGTCTACCATACAGACCCTTGCATGTGCATAGCAGTCAAGAGCTTTTAGGGTTTTATAGGGCTCACCTATAAGCTCCTTAGTTTGGGATCAAGCCAGTAGCTTGTTTATTTATATGTTCCAGCTATCTGCTAACTTCATCCGTGACATTGCCGGTCTGTGAAGAGGAAGGAGCTCCCTGCTTGGTTACATAGCCTATATGTTAATGAGGTGATTGAGTTCACCCCTGCAGAGGGTACACATGGACCTTATGCTACTGCAGTACGTCGGCCAGGACAGCCCACGGAGACCCAGGAGCTTGCCAAAGACTATGAGTCTGAGGAGTACCTAGAACAGGAACCTTCTACCGCCTCCGTGCGGCCTGCTGCAAAGTATGGGCCTCCAAGTGCTCAGAACCATTACGCCACTGGTTTTGCAGGTACCAATATTCTATGGCAACCCTCCATTGTTACCAGAGACCCTGTCAGTAAACCTAAACCTCAGAGGGAACGGGTTAGAAGAAGAAGGCCCGAGCCACAAAGTGGCAGTTCTATTTTAACAACTAACTGTACAACAACATCAGGGATTCACTATCCCAACTTATGAAGAGAAACCCGCAAATTTGTCATCAATGAAAAATCTGCCAGAGGAATCAAACCCTGTAACCAGGATTGACCCTGCAATTGGGCTGGGCTACAACGTAAAAATAGAACAGCCCCCTATCTTTGAAAAGGTGAAAAAGGAACTGAACTTGCCATGCACACCTAAACAGCGGATAATAGAGGGACAACCGGAAGGATCTTCCCCTGATTCCTGGGATTCTGGAAGTCCAATCCCTTCAGATGTGTCATCTTGTTCAGATCCCAACAATTAAAGTAGGCCGTTACTAAATCACTTATATGGAGCAAGAGCTGCCATTTGTTTTAGAGGACTTCTCTTATTGTTTTTGTTTTGAGCAAGGACTCCGTCCAGGACTCCACACGAATCCAGAAAATGTAACACTTAATTTGTGTGTTTTATCCTGTTTAACCCCTTTTTACCTAATTTTCAGGTTATCAAGGGACTATGTTAACGTAACGTTTAAAGTATACTACCCAAAAAGACTTTTCTGTGCTCATTCTTATTTTATACAAAATTTTTGCACTTTAAAAAGTTTTATACCTGTTTTATACCCCATTTTAGGTATGGACTCTGTGTTTTGAACCATATCATGGACTTTATTGCCCTTATGTGAGATCATTTATTAGGGATGAGCGAACCCGAACTGTATAGTATGGGTTCGTACCGAATTTTGAGGTGTCCGTGACACGGACCCGAACCCGAACATTTTAGTAAAAGTCTGGGTTCGGGTTCGGTGTTCGTCGTTTTCTTGGCGCTTTTTGAAAGGCTGCAAAGCAGGCAATTAACAAGCGTCATACTACTTGCCCCAAGAGGCCGTCACAGCCATGCCTACTATTGGCATGGCTGTGATTGGCCAGTGCAGCATGCGACCCAGCCTCTATTTAAGCTGGAGTCACATAGCGCCGCACGTCACTCTGCTCTGATCAGTGTAGGGAGAGGTTGCAGCTGCGACTGTTAGGGCGAGATTAGGCAGTGATTAACTCCTCCAAAAGACTTAAGTCAGTGATCGATCTACAGCTGTGGATCATTGAACTGCTGCTATTCAATTGCTCACTGTTTTTAGGCTGCCCAGAGCGTTTTTCATTCACTTTTTTCTAGGGTGATCGGCAGCCATTATGTGTCTTGTGGTGCGCCAGCACAAGCTGCCACCAAGTACATTTAACCATCAATAGTGTGGTTATTTTTTGGCTATATCCTACATCAGGGTCAAGCTGTCACCAAGTGCATTTAACCATCAATAGTGTGGTTATTTTTTGGCTATATCCTACAACAGGGGCTTGGCTGTGCTTGCTATTTTATTGAGGGGTGAAATACAATTGCCAAAATAGCAGTACCCTAAATCTGGTGTTTCAGCTGTGGCCAGCCAATTGTAATACTGTCTGCTGTCTGGCAAAGGATATATTTTTGTTCAGGGTTGAAATACAATTCCCAACTTAGCAATTTCCTAAATTAGTGGTTTCTGCTGTATCAGGGCTACTTTAAATCTATTCATTAAAAGGGTATATTAGATTCAAGGTGCTAATAGGGTCATTCTCAATAACTTCACACACACGCTACTGTGCAATTCCAAGTCTAATTCTGTCTGTAAACGTATACCTGTCACCCAGCACCTAAATAATAGGCCTCAAATTTATGTTCATCTAAATCTGTGGTTATTGCTGTGGCTGGTCAAGTTATTTAGTGTCCGTCAAAGCACAGTTTTTGTTCTGGGTTGAAATACAATTCCCAACTTAGCAATTCTCTAAATTAGTGGTTTCTGCTATATCAGGCCTACTTTAAATCTATCCCTAAAAGGGTATATTAGATTCAAGGTGCAGATAGGGTCATTCTCAATAACTTCCCACACACGCTACTGTGCATTTCCAAGTCTAATTCTGTCTGTAAACCTATACCTGTCACCCAGCGCCTAAATAATAGGCCTCAAATTTATATTCATCTAAATCTGTGGTTATTGCTGTGGCTGGTCAAGTTATTTAGTGTCCGTCAAAGCACAGTTTTTGTTCTGGGTTGAAATACAATTCCCAACTTAGCAATTCTCTAAATTAGTGGTTTCTGCTATATCAGGCCTACTTTAAATCTATCCCTAAAAGGGTATATTAGATTCAATGTGCAGATAGGGTCATTCTCAATAACTTCACACACACGCTACTGTGCATTTCCAAGTCTAATTCTGTCTGTAAACCTATACCTGTCACCCAGCGCCTAAATAATAGGCCTCAAATTTATATTCAGCTAAATCTGTGGTTATTGCTGTAGCTGGTCAAGTTATTTTGTGTCCGTCAAAGCACAGTTTTTGTTCTGGGTTGAAATACAATTCCCAACTTAGCAATTTCCTAAATTAGTGGTTTCTGCTGTATCAGACCTACTTTAAATCTATCCCTAAAAGGGTATATTAGATTCAAGGTGCTGATAGGGTCATCCACAATAACTTCACACGTTACCGTGCATTTCCAAGTCTAATTCTGTCCGTAAACTTATACCTGTCATCCAGCGCCTAAATACTAGGCCTACAATTTATATTCAGCTAAATCTGTCGTTACCGCTGTGCCTGTATTAGTGTAATACGGTACCTAAATAGATAGCCAGATAGTGTTAGGTGTCTGTAAAAAAAAAGGCCTGAATTTGAATTCAATACAGTGTGCCAAATAATATTTTTCTTATTGTGGTGAACGGTAACAATGAGAAAAACATCTAGTAAGGGACGCGGGCATGGTCGTGGTGGTGTTAGTGGACCCTCTGGTGCTGGGAGAGGACGTGGCCGTTCTGCCACAGCCACACGTCCTAGTGTACCAACTACCTCAGGTCCCAGTAGCCGCCAGAATTTACAGCGATATTTGGTGGGGCCCAATGCCGTTCTAAGGATGGTAAGGCCTGAGCAGGTACAGGCCTTAGTCAATTGGGTGGCCGACAGTGGATCCAGCACGTTCACATTATCTCCCACCCAGTCTTCTGCAGAAAGCGCACAGATGGCGCCTGAAAACCAAGCCCATCAGTCTGTCACGTCACCCTCATGAATACCAGGGAAACTGTCTAAGCCTCAAGTTATGCAGCAGTCTCTTAGTCGCTGGCAGGGTTTTCCAAGGGCATCCACCTAGCCCTTCCCCAGTGGTGGAAGACATAGAATGCACTGACGCACAACCACTTATGTTTCCTGATGATGAGGACATGGGAATACCACCTCAGCACGTCTCTGATGATAACCTGAACAGGAGGTCAGGGATCAAAACTGGGTGGAAGACGATGCAGGGGACGATGAGGTCCTAGACCCCACATGGAATGAAGGTCGTGCCACTGACTTTCACAGTTCGGAGGAAGAGGCAGTGGTGAGACCGAGCCAACAGCGTAGCAAAAGAGGGAGCAGTGGGCAAAAGCAGAACACCCACCGCCAAGAGACTCCGCCTGCTACTGACCGCCGCCATCTGGGACCGAGCACCCCAAAGGCAGCTTCAAGGAGTTCCCAGGCATGGCACTTCTTCAAACAATGTGCTGACGACAATATCCGAGTGGTTTGCATGCTGTGCCATCAGAGCCTAAAGCGAGGCATTAACGTTCTGAACCTTAGCACAACCTACATGACCAGGCACCTGCATGCAAAGCATGAACTGCAGTGGAATAAACACCGTAAAAACAAGGAAGTCACTCAGGCTCCCCCTGCTACCTCTTCTGCTGCTGCCGCCTCGGCCTCTTCCTCCGCCTCTGGAGGAACGTTGGCATCTGCCGCCCAGCAAACAGAGGATGTACCACCAACACCACCAACACCTCTGTGACCAAGCATCTCAACCATGTCACACGCCAGCGTTCAGCTCTCCATCTCACAAACATTTGAGAGAAAGCGTAAATTCCCAACTAGCCACCCTCGATCCCTGGCCCTGAATGCCAGCATTTCTAAACTACTGGCCTATGAAATGCTGTAATTTAGGCTGGTGGACACAGACAACTTCAAACAGCTCATGTCGCTTGCTGTCCCAAAGTATGTTGTTCCCAGCCGGCACTACTTCTCCAAGAGAGCCGTGCCTTCCCTGCACAACCAAGTATCCGATAAAATCAAGTGTTCACTGCGCAACGCCATCTGTGGCAAGGTCCACCTAACCACAGATACGTGGAACAGTAAGCACGGCCAGGGACGCTATATCTCCCTAACGGCACACTGGGTAAATGTAGTGGCGGCTGGGCCCCAGGCGGAGAGCTGTTTGGCGCACGTCCTTCCGCCGCCAAGGATCGCAGGGCAACATTCTTTGCCTCCTGTTGCCTCCTCCTCCTACTCGGCTTCCTCTTCCTCTTCTTCCACCTGCTCATCCAGTCAGCCACACATCTTCACCACCAACTTCAGCACAGCCCGGGGTAAACGTCAGCAGGCCATTCTGAAACTCATATGTTTGGGGGACAGGCCCCACACCGCACAGGAGTTGTGGCGGGGTATAGAACAACAGACCGACGAGTGGTTGCTGCCGGTGAGCCTCAAGCCCGGCCTGGTGGTGTGCGATAATGGGCGAAATCTCGTTGCAGCTCTGGGACTAGCCGGTTTGACGCACATCCCTTGCCTGGCGCATGTGCTGAATTTGGTGGTGCAGAAGTTCATTCACAACTACCCCGACATGTCAGAGCTGCTGCATAAAGTGCGGGCCGTCTGTTCCCGCTTCCGGCGTTCACATCCTGCCGCTGCTCTCCTGTCTGCGCTACAGCGTAACTTTGGCCTTCCCGCTCACCGCCTCATATGCGACGTGCCCACCAGGTGGAACTCCACCTTGCACATGCTGGACAGACTGTGCGAGCAGCAGCAGGCCATAGTGGAGTTTCAGCTGCAGCACGCACAGGTCAGTCGCACTGCCGAACAGCACCACTTCACCACCAATGACTGGGCCTCCATGCGAGACCTGTGTGCCCTGTTGCGCTGTTTCGAGTACTCCACCAACATGGCCAGTGGCGATGACGCCGTTATCAGCGTTACAATACCTGTCTTCTTGAGAAAACACTTTAGGGTTAGCATGGCAGAGATGTGGAAAAGTTTTGTCAACACGCCACAGCTAACTGCACCACCACCTGATACGCAACGTGTTAGCAGGAGGCAACATTTCACTAACATGGTGGAACAGTACGTGTGCACACCCCTCCACGTACTGACTGATGGTTCGGCCCCATTGTACTTCTGGGTCTCTAAATTGTCCACGTGGCCAGAGCTAGCCTTTTATGCCTTGGAGGTGCTGGCCTGCCCGGCGGCCAGCGTTTTGTCTGAACGTGTATTCAGCGCAGCAGGGGGCGTCATTACATACAAACGCAGCCGCCTGTCTACAGCCAATGTGGACAAGCTGACGTTCATAAAAATGAACCAGGCATGGATCCAACAGGACCTGTCCATCCCTTGTGCAGATTAGACATTAACTACCTCCCCTTAACCATATATTATTGTACTCCAGGGCACTTCCTCATTCAATCCTATTTTAATTTTACCATTATATTGCGGGGCAAACCAAAGTTGAATGAACCTCTCCTCTGTCTGGGTGCCGGGGCCTAAATATATGACAATGGACTGTTCCAATGTTGGGTGACGTGAAGCATGATTCTCTGCTATGACATGAATACTGATTCTCTGCTGACATGAAGACTTATTCTCTGTTACGGGACCTCTCTCCTCTGCCTGGGTGCCTGGGCCTAAATATCTGACAATGGACTGTTCCAGTGTTGGGTGACTTGAAGCATGATTATCTGCTATGACATGAAGACTGATTCTCTGCTGACATGAAGCCAGATTCTCTGTTACGGGACCTCTCTCCTCTGCCTGGGTGCCTTGGCCAAAATATCTGACAATGGACTGTTCCAGTGTTGGGTGACGTGAAGCATGATTCTCTGCTATGACATGAAGACTGATTCTCTGCTGACATGAAGCCAGATTCTCTGTTACGGGACCTCTCTCCTCTGCCTGGATGCCGGGGCCTAAATATCTGACAATGGACTGTTCCAGTGTTGGGTGACGTGAAGCATGATTCTCTGCTATGACATGAAGACTGATTCTCTGCTGACATGAAGCCAGAATCTCTGTTACAGGACCTCTCTCCTCTGCCTGGGTGCCTGGGCCTAAATAACTGACAATGGACTGTTCCAGTGTTGGGTGACGTGAAGCATGATTCTCTGCTATGACATGAAGACTGATTCTCTGCTGACATGAAGCCAGATTCTCTGTAATGGGACCTCTCTCCTCTGCCTGGATGCCGGGGCCTAAATATCTGACAATGGACTGTTCCAGTGTTGGGTGACGTGAAGCATGATTCTCTGCTATGACATGAAGACTGATTCTCTGCTGACATGAAGCCAGATTCTCTGTTACGGGACCTCTCTCCTCTGCCTGTGTGCCTGGGCCTAAATATCTGACAATGGACTGTTCCAGTGTTGGGTGACGTGAAGCATGATTCTCTGCTATGACATGAAGACTGATTCTCTGCTATGACATGAAGACTGATTCTCTGCTGACATGAAGCCAGATTCTCTGTTACGGGACCTCTCTCCTCTGCCTGGATGCCGGGGCCTAAATATCTGACAATGAACTGTTCCAGTGTTGGGTGACGTGAAGCATGATTCTCTGCTATGACATGAAGACTGATTCTCTGCTGACATGAAGCCAGATTCTCTGTTACGGGACCTCTCTCCTCTGCCTGGATGCCGGGGCCTAAATATCTGACAATGGACTGTTCCAGTGTTGGGTGACGTGAAGCATGATTCTCTGCTATGACATGAAGACTGATTCTCTGCTGACATGAAGCCAGATTCTCTGTTATGGGACCTCTCTCCTCTGCCTGGGTGCCTGGGCCTAAATATCTGACAATGGACTGTTCCAGTGTTGGGTGACGTGAAGCATGATTCTCTGCTATGACATGAAGACTGATTCTGTGCTATGACATGAAGAGTGATTCTCTGCTGACATGAAGCCAGATTCTCTGTTACGGGACCTCTCTCCTCTGCCTGGATGCCGGGGCCTAAATATCTGACAATGGACTGTTCCAGTGTTGGGTGACGTGAAGCATGATTCTCTGCTATGACATGAAGACTGATTCTCTGCTGACATGAAGCCAGATTCTCTGTTACGGGACCTCTCTCCTCTGCCTGGGTGCTTGGGCCTAAATATCTGACAATGGACTGTTCCAGTGTTGGGTGACGTGAAGCATGATTCTCTGCTATGACATGAAGACTGATTCTCTGCTGACATGAAGCCAGATTCTCTGTTACGGGACCTCTCTCCTCTGCCTGGGTGCCTGGTCCTAAATATCTGACAATGGACTGTTCCAATGTTGGGTGACGTGAAGCATGATTCTCTGCTATGACATGAAGACTGATTCTCTGCTGACATGAAGCCAGATTCTCTGTTACGGGACCTCTCTCCTCTGCCTGGGTGCCTGGTCCTAAATATCTGACAATGGACTGTTCCAATGTTGGGTGACGTGAAGCATGATTCTCTGCTATGACATGAAGACTGATTCTCTGCTGACATGAAGCCAGATTCTCTGTTACGGGACCTCTCGCCTCTGCCTTGATGCCGGGGCCTATACACTACGTGCAGAATTATTAGGCAAATGAGTATTTTGACCACATCATCCTCTTTATGCATGTTGTCTTACTCCAAGCTGTATAGGCTCGAAAGCCTACTACCAATTAAGCATATTAGGTGATGTGCATCTCTGTGATGAGAAGGGGTGTGGTCTAATGACATCAACACCCTATATTAGGTGTGCATAATTATTAGGCAACTTCCTTTCCTTTGGCAAAATGGGTCAAAAGAAGGACTTGACAGGCTCAGAAAAGTCAAAAATAGTGAGATATCTTGCAGAGGGATGCAGCACTCTTAAAATTGCAAAGCTTCTGAAGCGTGATCATCGAACAATCAAGCGTTTCATTCAAAATAGTCAACAGGGTCGCAAGAAGCGTGTGGAAAAACCAAGGCGCAAAATAACTGCCCATGAACTGAGAAAAGTCAAGCGTGCAGCTGCCAAGATGCCACTTGCCACCAGTTTGGCCATATTTCAGAGCTGCAACATCACTGGAGTGCCCAAAAGCACAAGGTATGCAATACTCAGAGACATGGCCAAGGTAAGAAAGGCTGAAAGACGACCACCACTGAACAAGACACACAAGCTGAAACGTCAATACTGGGCCAAGAAATATCTCAAGACTGATTTTTCTAAGGTTTTATGGACTGATGAAATGAGAGTGAGTCTTGATGGGCCAGATGGCTGGATTGGTAAAGGGCAGAGAGCTCCAGTCCGACTCAGACGCCAGCAAGGTGGAGGTGGAGTACTGGTTTGGGCTGGTATCATCAAAGATGAGCTTGTGGGGCCTTTTTGGGTTGAGGATGGAGTCAAGCTCAACTCCCAGTCCTACTGCCAGTTTCTGGAAGACACCTTCTTCATGCAGTGGTACAGGAAGAAGTCTGCAAGGTAAGAAAAACATGATTTTCATGCAGGACAATGCTCCATCACACGCGTCCAAGTACTCCACAACGTGGCTGGCAAGAAAGGGTATAAAAGAAGAAAATCTAATGACATGGCCTCCTTGTTCACCTGATCTGAACCCCATTGAGAACCTGTGGTCCATCATCAAATGTGAGATTTACAAGGAGGGAAAACAGTACACCTCTCTGAACAGTGTCTGGGAGGCTGTGGTTGCTGCTGCACGCAATGTTGATGGCGAACAGATCAAAACAATGACAGAATCCATGGATGGCAGGCTTTTGAGTGTCCTTGCAAAGAAAGGTGGCTTTATTGGTCACTGATTTGTTTTTGTTTTGTTTTTGAATGTCAGAAATGTATATTTGTGAATGTTGAGATGTTATATTGGTTTCACTGGTAAAAATAAATAATTGAAATGGGTATATATTTGTTTTTTGTTAAGTTGCCTAATAATTATGTACAGTAATAGTCACCTGCACACACAGATATCCCCCTAAAATAGCTAAAACTAAAAACAAACTAAAAACTACTTCCAAAAATATTCAGCTTTGATATTAATGAGTTTTTTGGGTTCATTGAGAACATGGTTGTTGTTCAATAATAAAATTAATCCTCAAAAATACAGCTTGCCTAATAATTCTGCACTCCCTGTATATCTGACAATGGACTGTTCCAGTGTTGGGTGACGTGAAGCATGATTCTCTGCTATGACATGAAGACTGATTCTCTGCTGACATGAAGCCAGAATCTCTGTTACGGGACCTCTCTCCTCTGCCTGGGTGCCTGGGCCTAAATATCTGACAATGGACTGTTCCAGTGTTGGGTGACGTAAAGCATGATTCTCTGCTATGACATGAATGCTGATTCTCTGCTGACATGAAGACTGATTCTCTGTTACGGGACCTCTCTCCTCTGCCTGGGTGCCTGGACCTAAATATCGGACAATGGACTGTTCCAGTGTTGGGTGACGTGAAGCATGATTCTCTGCTATGACATAAAGACTGATTCTCTGCTCACATGAAGCCAGATTCTCTGTTACGGGACCTCTCTCCTCTGCCTGGGTGCCGGGGCCTAAATATATGACAATAGACTTTTCCAGTGTTGGGTGACGTGAAGCCAGATTCTCTGCTATGGGACCTCTCTTTTCAATTGATATTGGTTAATTTTTATTTATTTTATTTTTATTTTTATTCATTTCCCTATCCACATTTGTTTGCAGGGGATTTACCTACATGTTGCTGCCTTTTGCAGCCCTCTAGCCCTTTCCTGGGCTGTTTTACAGCCTTTTTAATGCCGAAAAGTTCGGGTCCTCATTGACTTCAATGGGGTTCGGGTTCGGGACGAAGTTCGGGTCGGGTTCGGATCCCGAACCCGAACATTTTTTAGGAAGTTCGGTCGAACTTCTCGAACCCGAACATCCAGGTGTTCGCTCAACGCTAATCATGATTTAATTACCATTTTTTCCCGTAACACATCTACCACGAACAGTAAAAAGTGTATGTGATATATTTTATATATTTGCCTAGAATGTATTTTTGTGCATAACCCTTTATTTACAGGAAGTTATCGAAGAGTCATGATAATACATTGCAATGTCTATATCCATATGTGCATATTTGGTGGTGTGTATTTGGTGTATTTCAGGAATCTGCTTAGAGATCCACAGCTTCAGATATTACCGACGTCGAGGGCGACTTATATTTTACCATGAGGGTATGCAGCGTCCCACTCAGGACACGTGGGAACTGCAAAATAGCTTTAAAACTGCATTATCATATTGCATGTCATTTTGCACTACCACACCTGTTGTATCCCTGTTCATAGGCTGGTAATGGTCGTGACTCCTTAACCGCAAGCGGTTGCCTGCGGTTTGGTTTGGGTGTTCAACCACAGGTGAGGGCCGCTGGTGTGTGGCCTCACTTGTGGTTTCCGCGGGCAACTAGTTGTGTTGTGTATGTGTCAGCAGAGCAGCCTGAGCGGTGCTAGGCAGCTTGCTGCAGTGGCATGCGGTTACACCTGACTACCTCTATGTTAGGTGTGTGTGTATGGTGTGCACTGTGTTGTGTGTATTGTGTGCACTTCCCCTTTAAGTGGTGTTTTCCCTTCCCTGGTGGTGGAAGGGTTAACTCCCTTTCTGTGTGTGTGAGACACTGGGTGTGTCTGTGTGGGTGTGGCCACTTAGGCCTATAAAGCCTCTGTGTTTGGCATGGCTCAGGGGGTTGCTTCAGCCATGCCTAGCTGGAGCAGCCTCCTGTGAATACCATCTGCCAGTGAGGGCCACCCTTGTGGTCATAAATGTAAAACTAACTGTGACTCTTAAGTTTATGTTGATGTCCATTTGATGTTTTCCTTTGTTTTGTTATGCACCTATGGATCTGGGTTCCTGTGTGTTTGTGTGTGTGCTGTGTCCATTTGTATTTGGGTGTGGACACTTGCTGTCTTGCACAGGATCCAGTCTGAGTGTCTGTGGCAGGTAGGTGTGGAAGTGCTTTTCAGCCTCCTGCCATATCCATAGGCTGTTTATGTTCCTTTCCCTGCAGCTTGGCCAGTGAGACTCCTGTTCCTTCGTGTCCAAAAGGAACAGGTCGTCTTACCCTGCTCCTTGTTCCATGGCAATCCTGAGGGCTAGTAGGGACCCCAAAGCATCCGATGTATGAGTCCTCCCACCTTCAGGGTTGACTCATATGGATAGGAGTCAGGGTCAGTTTAGGGACGCGATAGGAGCTGACCTGCTCCCTAATACTGTCGTCCTGGTCAAGCAGCGTGGAACATCTTCTGGCATCGCAGGGCTGAGGGTTTTCCCCATCCTCAGCCGTGACAGCTGGTCTGGTGTAATTTATACAGCCCACCACTAGATGGGGACAGCACTTAGGTCATATATATACCTAGGTCAGGCCTAGTAAGGCAGTTGAGAGATGGTTCTAGAGTCATTAGGAGGTTAGTGAGAAGCAGAGTCAGTGGTTACTCTGAGGCTACACACCACACATTAGTGGGTGAAGCCACATGCAGAAATAAGGTAGAGCCAAGGTATGAGGCGCAGGAGAGCGTTTTCCTCTCGTGACCTTCTTAGATCCCAGATCCTACAACCAGAGGATAGCGTTTTTATCCCTGGAAGAAGTTAACCAAGCTGAAGAGAGACATCGGTGATAACAGCCATTACTAAAGGCTTAATGGGCACCTTTGCACATGGTGGAGGACAATCTAGCTACAGGCAGCCTCACCATACTTTGAAGAATACAGATTAGCTACCTGTTCAAGGGCTTGGAAGTTACAGAAACAAAAAGGACTAAGCATACCAAAAAAATATTACAGGCAACCTCTCCAAATAGCTCTGGTTCACTAGGGACCTGAAGCAAAGTCACCTACCAGAACTACTGATACAGAACCTTCAAGCTGAGCTAAACCCAGCCAGACCTATTAACGGTGGATCAGCAGGATTCCTTTAAATTGCAAAGGACTGTATTCCGTTTGATGTACATGCTGCAACTGGAACCAACATCAGTAAAAGCTGTGAGTTGTATCCTACCACTGTCTACTTCATTCTTACCATTGGTTGTACCACCATTAACAGTACTGGCGTCACGTCAAATACCATCAAGAGACTCAGCCGCAACAAGCACCCTAAGGACCCCTGACATCAAGGGCACCTTAACCCCTGAAAGGATTTGGACCTTTCTGGACCTCTACGACAACCTTGGTTTGAAACAATGACGTCAGGAGAGATGTTTCTCAGTTGGCAATAATAGACACAAACATCACTGAGAAACACTCTAACTTTATTATGCTATAGCTTGGCCTTATATAGGCAGTAGAAAAGTTTGCATAACAACAGCGTTAAACCAATCATCAAAGATAAACATTGGTGCTCACATAGATACTACAGGAACATCCTTTTATGGTATGTAATACGTCACATATAAGAATGTACGCAGTTGTGCCGAATGACCCTGAATGAGACAGAACATTTGTTTTAGTTCTAGGAGATTCCCATAATCTGTCCTTAGACAGATAATTGAACCTAACTCACAGCTGGGGCATGTGAAACAGTGCGTGGGTGAGATATTATAACAATTCTGTATATGTAAGAGAAGACAAGATGGGGTCACATTTCCCTTCAATCCCCTCTTAGAACCAAATTTCTTAGATAATATAGTTCTTACCCTTGCCCTTTTCCCTGTATACCACCAGATATTTTCTATATCCTTCATGTGAGTTGTCTTCAGGATTAGGCAGCAGAGTCTCATAAAATGACATATTTGATACTCCTTTCATTATCAGTTTTCGTACACATGGTATGATACATGTTGCAACTATTGCTATTACTATAATAATTATCAGGATAATATTTCCCAACTGTACAAGTGCCTGTTTCCAGTTAATGAACCAGCCAAAATACTGATCCCAAGGGTTATCGATACCTGAGTTTCTTTTGAGCTCGATTGATAAATCCTCGAGTTTCTTTATTGCCAGTGTGATCTTACCATTAGGGCCGGTGTTGTTGGGTATGAACGTGCAGCAGGATGAGGGGTCTGTCAATACCTTACAGACACCACCTCTTTCTGCAAGTATTATATTGAGTACCATGCGGTTTTGAAATGTCATAATGGAATCTGCCTGTAACTGTTCTGCTATACCCTGTAACGCATCCCTGGCATAGTTTACAAACCTTTGTTGATTATAGTAAATATAGTTGATCCAGTCTACATTTTTGTTGATTGTTATGTGGGGAATTATGGGTTCAAATCCTGCTGCCACCTGACCTCTGGCCTTGAATTCATCAGGGACCCCTCTTGGGATGCCTATTGCGTCTATATACACATGAGGATCAAAACTACCCATGGGGAGTGAGGGGTCTTTTGTTCACTAAATATGTGTATATTCATTATGGCTTTAGCAAGAGCACATTCACCTTTCCAGGAACCCTCTAGTCTAGATCTTATCTTTCCATCCCCACAGATCCAATATACATCTCCAATCGAGTATACTTGATTCTGTGTGAGGGAGGTATTTGTTTCACTGTAAGATGCACAGTATCATTCAGTGAAATTACCCAGGGATCTTCCTTGATCTCCCCCTCTGTGGCAAGTACAGCTGTGCGGGTCGCGGCTACCACTGTAGTCGGTGGTCCATAGGTGAATTCTCCTGCGAATTTTCCTTTCTTTCATTTTTTTTATCAGCACAATTTCTCCCACTTGGAATGGGTGAGTTGGTTCCTGTGGAAGACAAGGAGACTTACAAGCAACATTTTCCTCAATTTCACTTAGTGTTTTAATCAATTTGGTTACATTGGTGTTTGGGTTGTTCCTCAAACATGTGATACACCTTCCCACATAATCTGACACTAACTGTTTAATGCCTGTAATATAGAAATTCTGTGCTAGCAGCATGTGTGTTGTTTGAATGCTGTTGTGTCCTACTCCATGAAAATGTGCAATGAACAGAGGGGAGCTGTGCTGTGGTATACATGTTTCCCCCTCTTTGCAGATTAATCCTGTCCTAGGATTCTTCTGCAAGATTGGATAACACCAATTGGCTATTTCATCGTCAGTAGCTGAGGACTGGAGATCCACAAACATCAAGTGAAGGAGGTACTAATTTCAACATTTGCGATGTGGCCGGGGCCATCAGTGCATCCTTCTTTGCCTCCGCGTCTGCCAGGGCATTGCCTTGGGACACATGATCTTTACCACCAGTATGCGCCCTGCAGTGGACAATTGCAATCTGTGAGGGAAATCTTATGGCTTCTAAAAGTTGTATGACAAGTTGTGAATGTGAGATGTGCTTACCATCAGCTGCAATGAATCCTCTCCTTTGCCAAATGACCCCATGGTCCCAGACCACTTCATGTGCATACCTGCTGTCAGTGTAAATGGTGACTGGCTTGCCTTCATGTAGTATGCTTGCTCTCGTGAGTGCAATTCTGCTGCTTGTGCAGATTGGTATCTGATGGGTCTGGCTTCCAGGTCAACATCGGGTAGCATAACAATAGCATATCCTGCATGATAAGTGTTGTCATTTGGTCTGCTGCAGAATCCATCAACAAAAACATCAGGAGCCCCTTCTACTGGTACAGATTGTAAATCAGAGCGGGGTGATGTCTCATGTTGTATGGCGTGTATACAATCATGTGCCTTTGTCAAGTGATCCTCAGGTCCTTTAAGTCCTAATAGGGTATTCAAGATAGGTGCTGGACCTGAGGTGTGTGTTGTGTATTTGATTTGGAGGGAGAGATTGCTGAGGAGTAGAATCTTATATCCAGATAGTCTCTGTGCGGACATGTGCTGTGTGTGTATGCCCCCGAGAAGGCCCACTACATCATGTGTGGTGTACAGGATAGTCTCATGTCCCATTGTGAGTGGTGTTTGCAAGCTCAACCATCATAGCACAGGCTGCAAGAGATCTCAGACAGGCCGGCATTCCTTGGACGGATGCCAGAACCACCTTTGCCTCCGTGATATTGTGTCAGCACACCCGCCATGGTTTTGCAATTTTGTTGAGCATATACGTGGAATGTGAGTTTGTAGTCAGGGAGGCCCAAACCTGGACTTGTCATTAAAGAACATTTCAAATAATCAAATGCATTAAACATTTCCTCAGACCACCTGATGAGATCTGGCATGTCTGCCAGAGTGGCTTGTCTCATTACATTGTCATAGTAGGAGCAATCAGGAATCCTTTGTCTGCAGTAGTTTATCAAACCAAGGAAAGATAACATTTCTTTCTTGGTGTGCAGGGTGACCAGGCCCGCAACACATTGGACTCTTTCTGTGCCGATTCTCCTTTCTCCCTTAGTGAAAACAAAGCCCAAGTATTCAACTTGCTTTTTACACCATTGCATTTTCTTGCGTGACACCTTGTGTCCACATTCAGACAACCATTTCAACAAAAATAAACCATCTATTACATTGGCCTCCTCTGACACACTGCACAATTTACAAATCATCCACGTATTGCAAGAGTACAGAGCCCTGGGGGGGTGCAAGTGTTTTAAGCTGGCTTGGAGGACAATGCTGTACACTACAGGTGAATCAGCATATCCCTGGGGCGTCCTGCTCCAGGTGAGTTGACGACACTCAAATGAAAAAGCAAAAAGAGTCTGGTCTACTTGTCAACCGGGATAGAGAAGAAAGCATTTTTCAAGTCTATCACGCTGAAACAGACAGCATCTGCAGTAAATGGCTGACAGCAACTGAGAAATGTCTCGGCTGTCTCTGTTTACTCACGGTTTTGGCTCCTGAACTTTTGTAACTATGTGTGGGGGTCTGTATCTTCCTGATCTCAAAGCATCCCGCTGCCTCCTTCTCATATAAATGTTTCTCAAAGTCTTGTATTTTGTCAGAGGTCCATGAGAAAACGCACCGCTTTACAATCAACATGAGATTGGGAAGGAGAATTAGGCTATCACTATTTGCAGCCTGCAGTCCCTGGTTGGGAGGGGGAAACTCACACAGTGAGATATATTCTTGCACTTACCACCAGAACAATAGCTCTCACACAAACAGATGAATCTTAACACTCTATGTATCTTATACTCTAAATATAGGTATGTGTCAAACCAAGGTAGGTCAGTCTCCCTGAGACTGTTCTCTTACATGTACCCCTGGTACTAAAAAAATCTCTGTTGACAGTTAGATAAAGTAAATAGATCTACCTGAGATCCTATGGTGTGTCCCTGACACAAACCAACTTACGGATAGATCTCCCTGAGACTCTATGCTGTGCATGGCCCTCCAAGTGCCAGCCTTATTCATGAAAGTACTCGAAGTACTTATTATAAACTCCGGGAGTCTATTTTTAAGGCTTAACAATGTATCCCAGATACATAATAAAAACTCACGGGTAGAGATATGGCCAGTGCCCTCGGACCGGGCAGTGGACAAAAGGGATGTCTCTCTTACCGGACACGAGGATGGCCTTCTCTATCCCGGACGGAGCCCCCAAACTGAAAGGATTTGGACCTTTCTGGACCTCTACGACAACCTTGGTTGGAGACACTGACGTCAGGAGAGATGTTTCTCAGTTGGCAATAATAGACACACACATCACTGAGAAACACTCTAACTTTATTATGCTATAGTTTGGCCTTATTTAGGCAGTAGAAAAGTTTGCATAACAACAGCGTCAAACCAATCATAAAAGATAAACATTGGTGCTCACACAGATACTACAGGAACATCCTTTTATGGTATGTAATACGTCACGAATTTACGCAGTTGTGCCGAATGACCCTGAATGAGACAGAACATTTGTTCTAGTTCTAGGAGATTCCCAGAATCTGTCCTCAGACAGATAAAAGAACCTATTTCACAGCGGGGGGTGGGGGGGGGGGGTGAAACAGTGTGTGGGTGAGATATTATAACAATTCTGTATATGTAAGAGAAGACAAGATGGAGTCACATTTCCCTTCAACCACCATCTTGGCTGATGCTTCCCTACCACAGAGCGTGCCCCGGAGGATTTCGTGCTGTCTTCCTCAACACTGTGCTGCCTGTCCAGGGAGGCTTTCTGCTAACCGTGAGTAAACCGATGAACTGTGTTATTGTTTGGCCCCTCATCGGCCCACCATGCACCTAATGTGTTGCCCCTGTGGTACTGGCTGGCTGCAAGTGATTTACTGATTACTGAGTCTTTCATCAGTAGGAGGTAAATATAGTGGAGGTTGAGGTTTTTGCATCCATCACATCTTATATATGTTATATTCTACTGCTTGTATTTTGTAGTAGTTTATTGTGACATCATTTTATGTATGTTTTAGTTTTAGTCTAGGCTACACTGCAACTTTTATAGTGATACTGTTTCTAGCTACTGTATCAAGTCACAGCTGCAGTGCATAGGAATACATCAAGCTATATGTAACCCTGTAGACTTCAGCTGTCACTAAATAGTTAAAATCAGTGGTGCTACAAAACGTTGCAGATTAGCATTGGCCTAATTCTTGGTTTTCTATCTTTCTAATTCATTTAGTAGGTTTTCATGGTTGAAGAGGACTGGTCACTTCCTAACAAAGTTGCATACATTTGAACAACATCTTTGCTGACCCCATCATTTTTTTCCTTCAAGCTTCTCCCCTTTGCCTACAATAAGTTCCTTTAGTTTCTGCATTTGATAATAGTGAATTGTCTGGTAAGTAGTCTCCAACTCTCCATCACCCAGTGTCAATGAGTTAGCGAAGATGCTGCTGCAAAGTTATGCTGCCAGTTGCAGTTCTGTAAGGATGTTACAAGGCCTCTTTAAACACAGTATTGTCAATGGTTTTGGATTGAGAAGCATGTTGATTGACCTCTTACTTTTTGCGTGTAGGGAGAGACCTGTCAATCAAGCTGAGCCAGGTGGGGAGATTCCATCACCATGACTTTTCTCTTCATTCCTGACTTGTTTTTCAACTATATTTTCTCAGAAAGGTCACAGCATTTTCGAGTAAAACATAGGTGTTTGTAATGAGGGCACCTGTCAGGATTTCAAGCTGCCATGACATGTTCCCTTTAAGTCTCCTCAATCATCATACTTCATTTCTCCCCCTTTAATAAGATATATTTCTGCTTGATATTATTTTATATATTGCTGCTGTATAGTTTGAAATGTATGCCTTAATAATTTATAGTTGTAGAACACAGCTATAAAAAGTACATACCCTATGCTATCTCCGACTTCCTAATTATTTAGTAGTTCACTAGTAATCAGCAGAAGTTCCTTCATCCAAGAAGTGTTTCTCCAGTCCCTCGTCTTGCATTAAATAAAGTATCTGTAGTTTGAGCTGTTTTACCCTGAGGCTTCTGATACATTTTCTCTTTCATCCTCATAGTCTGCTGCTGCTGCTGCTATAAAGCCTCTTTCAATCATCCGGACATATTTTGTATTTCATTTCTGGCATTCTAGAGGTTATCCAAGGGTCAAGTCCTCCCATAACCAAAGTGGGTCAATGTTAGCAAATGTTTAATTGAAAGAAGTATAAAACAGGACACATGACACATGATTAAAGTTCCCTTGACTATAAAGATACACTTGTACAAGCTAAGGGTACTTTCACACTAGCGTTTTTCTTTTCTGGCATAGAGTTCTGTCCTAGGGCTCTATACTGGAAAAGAACTGAGCTTTCTTATGCCCATGCATTCTGAATGGAGAGCAATCCGTTCAGGATGCATCAGGATGTCTTCAGTTTAGTCTTTTTGATTGATCAGGACAGAGATAAAACCGCAGCATGCTACGGTTTTATCTCCAGCCCAAAAAAACTGAACACTTGCCTGAATGCCGGATCCATAGGAATGTATTAGTGCCAGATCCGGCATTCAAAATCCCGGAATGCCGGATCCATGAAAAAAATGCCGGATCTGTTTTCCGGATGACACACGGAAAGACGTATCCAGCATTTCAATGCATTTGTAAGATGGATCAGGATCCTGATCAGTCTTGAAAATGCATAATTAGGCGGATCCGGCAGGCAGTTCCGGCGATGGAACTGCTTGCCAATCACTCTGCCGCAAGTAGGAAAGTACCCTAATAAGAATATTGCAAGTAGAACACTAAGTAAATACATTTGAAATAAATATATTTACTTCCCAAAGAGATACAAGTAGTGTTGACCAAACTTGTGTTGTCAAGTTCGGGGTACAAGGTTTTGTGGTAGCAAAATCCCTAACAAAGTTCTTAGATAACCCCAACTTTGTATGCTGAACTTGAAAACACAAGTTCTCTCAACACTAGATACAGGGGTAAGTGGTTCAGTTTGGAAATCCATCATTTTATAAAGTCTGCAGATACAGTCTACATACAGTTGCAAGAAAAAGTATGTGAACCCTTTGGAATGATATGGATTTCTGCACAAATTGATCATAAAATGTGATCTGATCTTCATCTAAGTCACAACAATAGACAATCACAGTCTTCTTAAACTAATGACACACAAAGAATTATATGTTACCATGTTTTTATTGAACACACCATGTAAACATTCACAGTGCAGGTGGAAAAAGTATGTGAACCCCTAGACTAATGACATCTCCAAGAGCTAATTGGAGTGAGGTGTCAGCAAACTGGAGTCCAATCAATGAGATGAGATTGGAGGTGTTGGTTACAGCTGCCCTGCCCTATAAAAAAAAAAAGCACACCAGTTCTGGGTTTGCTTTTCACAAGAAGCATTGCCTGATGTGAATGATGCCTTGCACAAAAGAGCTCTTAGAAGACCTACGATTAAGAATTGTTGACTTGCATAAAGCTGGAAAGGGTTATAAAAGCATCTACAAAAGCCTTTCTGTTCATCAGTCCAAGGTAAGACAAATTGTCTATAAATAGAGAAAGTTCAGCACTGCTGCTACTCTCCCTAGGAGTGGCCATCCTTTAAAGATGACTGCAAGAGTACAGCGCAGACTGCTCAATGAGGTGAAGAAGAATCCTAGAGTGTCAGCTAAAGACTTACAAAAGTCTCTGGCATATGCTAACATCCCTGTTAGCGAATCTACGATACATAAAACACTAAACAAAAATGGATTTCATGGGAGGACACCACAAAGGAAGCCACTGCTGTCCAAAAAAATAACATTGCTGCACGTTTATAGTTTGCACAAGAGCACCTGGATGTTCCACAGCAGTACTGGCAAAATATTCTGTGGACAGATGAAACCAAAGTTGAGTTGTTTGGAAGAAACGCACAACACTATGTGTGGAGAAAAAGAGGCACAGCACACCAACATCAAAACCTCATCCCAACTGTGAAGTATGGTGGTGGGGGCATCATGGTTTGGGGCTGCTTTGCTGCTTCAGGGCCTGGATGGATTGCTATCATCGAAGAAAAAATGAATTCCCAAGTTTATCAAGACATTTTGCAGGAGAACTTAAGGCCATCTGTCCACCAGCTGAAGCTCAACGGAAGATGGGTGTTGCAACAGGACAACTAACCAAAGCATAGAAGTAAATCAACAACAGGATGTCTTAAACAGAAGAAAATACGCCTTCTGGAGTGGCCCAGTCAGAGTCCTGACCTCAACCCGATTGAGATGCTGTGGCATGACCTCAAGAAAATGATTCACACCAGACATCGCAAGAATATTGATGAACTGAAACAGTTCTGTAAAGAGGAATGGTCAAAAATTACTCCTGGCCGTTGTGCACGTCTGATCTGCAACTACAGGAAACGTTTGGTTGAAGTTATTGCTGCCAAAGGAGGTTCAACCAGTTATTAAATCTAAGTGTTCACATACTTTTTCCACCTGCAATGTGAATGTTTACCTGGTGTGTTCAATAAAAACATGGTAACATTTAATTATTTGCGTGTTATTAGTTTAAGCAGACTGTGATTATCTATTGTTGTGGATTAGATGAAGATCAGATCACATTTTATGACCAATTTGTGCAGAAATCCATATCATTCCAAAGGGTTCACATACTTTTTCTTGCAACTGTAGGTCATGATTATTTAATTGGTGGGCTTGGGGTCTATCTCCCAGGAGCCCCATGGACCAGCAAAGCGAAAGGGGTTCTGCTCTTATAAAAAAAAAATGGGACTGAGCTGTAGTGCCAGGCATAAATACAACCATATAATTAGCCCCGTGCTTCTATAAACAATAAAGCTCTCCATCTTATTGTTGGAGTTCACACTTCAGTTATTTGGTCAGCTATTTCCATCAGTTTTTGTGAGCCAAAATCAGTAGTAAAGCCTACTCAGAGATCAGGTGGAAAGATCTGCACCTGTTCTGTGTTTTTGACCCAGATTGGTTTTGGTTAATAATAACTGATGGAAAAAAACTGACCAAATAACTGAAGTGTGAACTCACCCTAACAGATTTTGTAAAGCTCCATAACCTGTGCATTCAACACTATTCTTCATCCAGAGACATTCAACAGAGGACCTGTCTCATCTTCACACTGGTGATGGCCTTGCGGTTCGCCCGGCGGTCGGTTTGCGGCGAACTTTGCTCGTTTGCGATTCGCCGAACATGCGAACATATGGCAATGTTCGCGCCCGCCATATTCTTTTACATTGTGAAGAACTTTGACCTATGACACATCCATCAGGTGGTACAGGACAGCCAATTAAAAAGTTTCAGCACATACCCCCTACCTTATAAATAAACCCAATCTGGCCGCCATTTTACATTCAGTCTTTTGCCAGTGTAGGGAGAGGTTGCTGTGTGGAGCAGGGACAGACTGTTAGGGACACCAAACACTAGCTAATAGGTCCACAAAAGTCCTTTTAAGGACTGGTATAGGTGTTCTATCCATAGGTGTGACATACTGAGGGGTGTGATATACTTATAATATACTTTCTAACATAGAAAGCATATTATAGTGGATTTGTATTGTGCAGCAGTGGTGAGCAGTTCTACAGCAATACTGCAGCTACACAGAGTGACAAACGCAATTAGAAAAAAAAAAATTATAACTGGTGTGATATACCAGTCGTCCCCCCAAAAAACTGATAGAAGCGGGGTGTTATATACCAATAATATACTTTCCTTATAGTGCATTTGGGTAGTGCAGCATTTGTTCGCGGTTTTGCTGCTTTCCCTCTGCTACACACAGTGACAAAGGGTACTGGAAAAATAATTATAACTGGTGTGATATACCAGTCGCCCCCCAAAAAACTAATAGTAGCAGGGGTGTTATATACCAATAATATACTTTCTATATAGTGCATTTGGGTACAGCAGCATTTGTTTGCTGTTTTGCTGCTTTCCCTCTGCTACACACAGTGACAATCGGTATTGGAAAAAATAATTATAACTGGTATGCGAATGCGCGTAAATTATATTGCCGATATTTCGCATTGAAAAAAATAATGAATGGAGATCGCTAATTCAAATAATACTTCTGGTATGTCACTGTCCATGTTGTGGGACTATTTGTGCACTTCTAGTAATTATGGGACTATTTGTGCACTTCTAGTAATTATCTTGGCTGCAAATATGAGCTGAAGGTTTTTCAGGTTCGCCTGCCATTAAAATGAATGGGACCCACCGCAAACTTGTGGTTCGCGAACATTTGATATTCGTCTATCACTACTTCACACCACTGAAACTGGAGAAATACCTCCACCTCTTTACTGATTCTGGAACATTGTTTTTGTTTTGTTTTCTAGTGCAGTGTCCGATTGCAAATATTAATGTGATTGTATTTTATGCACGGTATGTCTCATAGGCTGTGTATGGAGAGAGTAGTGGGTCCCTGGTTACTATTGGTAGATATGGGCTGGATCCAAACCTTTTTCTGCAGGAAGTGATGTCAGTATGATGTAGATGGTGAGTGTGTAAGCAGCTAGGAGCAGAGCTGTACAGGGAATCCTTTTACCCTGAGGATTACAAAAAGCAGCAAAGTGACAGTAGATGCCCCAGTCATTTCAGTGGATAAGATACTGGACACAAATCATTCGGTCAGAGAAGGTAAACCATTGCACCTTGGCTTCAGACTTACCTGTATGTTGGTGGGATCTAATAAGCTTCAATTTCCCCATCATACTAAAAGAATATACGCCAGATGAAGGCATTTGCCAAAATGCACAATGGGTGTGAACGCAGTTTAATCTTTGGCGTCAGTTGTAATTATGGGTAAGTAATTTGTGGTCCATTTTTGTTCAATCTTTTTTTCTTAACTCTTTATTATTCTTATTTAGTTCAACATTTGCCTCCTGTTATTAACTAGAGGATATTTTCATTGGTGTTTGAGTATATATTGCCTCATCACCTATGGTTGGTGTTGACCTATAAATTGCAGAGGTATAGGTATCTTATAGTATTTATTGGGTTCATTTATGACCAGATATAGGCCACTTTTGTGGCCTATATGTGGTGCAGATTCTGTTGCATGGCATGGTGTGGCAGAATCTGCAACTTCTTCCCTGCTCACGCTAGGTCTAAAAAAGTGGGCATGGTGTGGGTGGGGAAGGGGACGGGCTGACAGCCCCATCTCATTCATCATTTTCTACTCCTGTTTTAGGTGTAGAAAATGGTCTAACTTTAAGACAGCAAGGCAGCTGTCTCACATTTAAAATTGGCGCTGGATGCGTCGAAGTTACGTAGCGACCTGCGCCTCTACATAACTTTGGCGATCCACCGCCAGCTATAAGAATTATTAATACCAGCATCTGAAACGCTGAATCATTTTCTACATACACAAAAGACCCATTGCTCTCAAATATTGTTCACAAATCTGTCTAAATCTGTGTTAGTGAGCACTTCTCATTTGCCAACATAATCCTTCCCACCTCACAGGTGTGGCATATCAAGGTGCTGATTAGACAGCATGAATATTGCACAGGTGTGCCTTAGGCTGCCCACAATAAAAGACCACTCTGAAATGTGCACAGTTTTGCTTTACTGTATTCAGTATCTAGTGTGGCCACCATTTGCCTCACACAGTGCAACACATCTCTGTCACATAGAGTTTATCAAGTTGTTGATTGTAGCCTGTGGAATGTTGGTCTACTCCTCTTCAATAGCTGTGCGAAGTTGCAGAATATTGCCAGGAACTAGAACACGCTGTCGTATAGGCCGATCCAGAGCATCCCAAACATGCACAATGGATGACATGTCCGGTGAGCATGCTGGCCATGCAAGAACTGGGATGTTTTCAGCTTCCAGGAATTGTGTACAGATCCTTACAATATGGGGCCATGCATTATCATGCTGCAACATGAGGTGATGGTCGTGGATGAATGGCACAACAATGGGCATCAGGATCTCGTCATGGTATCTCAGAATGCCATCAATAAAATGTACCTGTCTTCGTTGTCCATAACATATGCATGCCCATACCATAACCCCACCGCCACCATGGGCCACTCGATCCACAACGTTGACGTCAGTAAACCGCTCACCCACACAACTCCACACACGCTGTCTGCCATCTGCCCTGAACAGTGAAAACAGGGACTCATCCATGAACAGAACGCCTCTTCAACGTGCCCGACGCCATTGAATGTGAGCATTTGCCCACGCAAGTCGGTTACGACAACGAACTGCAGTCAGATCCAGACCCGATGAGGAGCATGCAGATGAGCTTCCATGAGATAATTACACGCTCCCTCAAACGTTGTGACATCTGTGGCATTGTCCTGTGTTATCAAACTGCACATTTCAGGGTGGCCTTTTATTGTGGGCAGTCTAAGGAACACCTGTGCAATATTCATGCTGTCTAATCAGCACCTTGCTATGTGACACCTATGAGGTGGGATGGATTATCTCGGCAAAGGAGAGGTGCTCACTAACACAGATTTAGACTTGTGAACAATATTTGAGAGTAATGGGTCTTTTGTGTATGTAGAAATTGTTTCAGATCTTTGAGGTCAGCTCATACAAAATTGGAGCAAAACCGAAAGTGTTGCGTTTATTTTTTTGTTCATTGTATATACTGTGGGGAACCGTACTCACAAGACCAGTGTTCAAAAGGTAGGGACACCTAACCGTTCATCAAAATTCCTCTTTATTTAGGCTTTTCATATCAGTACAGGCAGTACATCCGGATCACAGCCGGGTCCAGCAGTCGTAGCACACTCTGACAGTGTTACCTCACACTGTCTAACTTTCCTCCAGACTGAGACACGCCTAAGATCCAGTAGCAGGATTAAATAGGATCCCTGGACATGAGCATGCCTCAAGCCCCGGACTGGAACCTGGGGAACAGATATGGCTTTCAGAAAATGGAGACAAAAACATGATTGTTTTTCTTTCAAAAATGCTTTTACTGTGTAAAACCAAAATAAAGGTAAATTAATAGACAATTTAGGTATTGCAGCGTCTGTAACAATGTGCTTTATAAAAATATCACATGATTTACCCTGTCAGGTAAAAACCATAAAAAAATAAAAACCGTGCCCAAATTTTTTTTTGTCACCATAAATGACAAAAAGTGTAATACCAAACGATCAAAAAGTAGTATGTACCCCAAAATAGTACCAATCAAACCATCACCTCATGCCTCAAAAATTGAGCCCCTACATAAGATAAATAATAATATGGCTTTCAGAAAAAGCAGAAGCAAAAACATGATTTAAAAAAAAATGCTTTATTATTTTATTGTAAACTGAAACAAAAGAAAAACAAAAGTAGACATATTTGATATTGTCGCATCCAAAACAACATGCTCTATAAAAAAAGCACATGATCTAACCTGTCAGGTGAACACCGTAAAAAACTAAAAATAAAAGCCATTTGCTTGCTTCACAAAAAGCCTAATATAGAGCAATCAAAAGTCATATATACCACAAAATAGTACCAATAAAAGTGTCACCTTACCCTATAATTTCCAAAATGGGGTCACGTTTTTGGAGTTTCTACTATATGGGTGCATCAGGGGGTCTTTAAATGTAATTTGGCAACTTAAAATTATCTGCCCTCCAAAATCCATATGGCGCTCCTTTCCTTCTGTGCCCAGCTGTGTGCCCGTATAGCAGTATACAACCACACATGGGGTGTTTCTGTAAACTGCAGAATCAGGGTAATAAATATTGAGTCTTATTTGGCTGCTAACCCTTGATGTGTTACAGGAAAAAATTTATTAAAATGGAGAATCTGCCAAAAAAGTTAAATTTAAAAATGTAATCTCCTTTTTCCTTTAATTCTTGTGAAACATCTAAATGGTTTAAAAAAAAAGTTTATAAAATCTATTTTTAATAATTTGAGGGGTGTAGTTTCTACAATGGGGTCATTTATGGGTGGTTTCCACTATTTAAGCCCCACAAAGTTATTTCATAACTGTACTGGTCCTTAAAAAAGTGGGTTTCAGAAATTTTCTTAAAATTTAGAGCTTTATAAGATCCTAAAAAATAAAATTACATTTACTAAATGATGCAAACATGGACATATGGGAAATGCTAAGTAATAACTCTTTTATGATGTATAATTTTCTGCCTTAAAAGCAGATAAAGGTGAATTATATTGACTAACATTTTTCACTATCTTGAAGTACAATGTATAACCAGAAAACATTCTCACAATCATAGAGATAAGTAAATGCATTCCGAAGTTATTACCACATAAAGTGACACGTCAAGTTTCCAAATAAACAGCTTGGTCCTTAAAGGGGTTTTCGGGGAATTAAGAAAATGAAAATACTTAAATATTGCTTTATAATAAATATATTTCCAAATGCCTTTCAATATATATTATGGCTTGTTTTGTCAGGGGAGCAATCATCAGGGGAAACAAAATGTCCGCTGTCCTACCGGTACACACAGAACCTTTCCTAATCACACAGGAGGACAAGTTACTTCACAACACTGAGGTAAAGGATTGCCTCATCCTTCTCTCTGCTGATAAGAACTTTAGCTGAATGGCACCCATGGCTAATGTCTACGATCGGCAGTAATGCTGACCGCAGACATTTAACACCTCACAAATGTAACCACGGCATCCGAGACGGCTAAAACCTGAAAGTGAGCACTTCCGGGTAGTGAACGCCTCCCCCAAGTGGAGATCAATAGGCTTATAGGCTTATTACTTGTATAATACAGTTTAGGTCAGCAGGTGGCAGCACTGAACTGTAATATAGTGATTTCTCTATAGAATAATGGAGCAAATCCAATTGGGGACCTACCAAAGAGTAAACTAATTTGTTTTAAAAAAATATAAAAAAATATAAACATTTAAATCCCCACCTTTCCCCAAAATAAACAATTAAAATTAACATAATGGGCATCATAGGCAAAATTGTATTAGCAAAAACTACAGATCATCCTGCAAAACATGAGCCCTCACACCTCTCCATAGACATAACTATAAAAAAAAATTATGGGGGTCAGAATATGGTATCGACAAAGATTTTTTTTTTCAAAAGATTTTTTTTTTTCTAAAATGTAAGAAAAACTATACATATGTGGTATCACCATATTCATTCTGACCTGGAAAATGAAAAGCACAAGATAATTTTGCCACATAAAAACAAAACCCCTAAAACTGTGGTGGATTTTTTTTTTAGCAAATTCCACCCTATTTAGATTTTTTTTACTGCTTTCTACTTCATTATATGCATTATTAAACGGTGGCATTAGAAAGTACAACTTGTACTGCAAGTAAAAGTAAAAAAGTTATCGCTCCAGGAAGGCAGGGAGCAAAAAATTAAACCGCAAAAATGGAAAATTGCTGCATCAGGAAAGGGTTCAATGATAGAATTATTATTATGATATTGTTTAAGATGACAGAGATATGGCAATAAATGGTCAAATAATAAATTCATATGTATAGATCTATCCCTAGTAGTGGCATAATTTTTTTTTGCCTTTAACTAGATTTTATTAATTATTGCTCAAGTAACACTGTGTTCCCAAGTGCTCTTCTTGCATCTACCAGTGCATTTAATACTGCAGGCTCATTGCACTCTAATTATTTTAATAGTTAACTATATTTTTTTTAGCATTTTTTAAATGATGTGTTGTAAATTCTTAGTAAAAAGCAATAAGGTACTTGAGACTAGGTCACTAACTTTATGTTAGTGATATAAATGATGTCTAGATTTGCGAACCAGGCAGACAAGAAATCCCTTGAGTGAGCCCTCAGGGAGTAATCTAGCAGCACTTTGGCATCCACTGGAGGAGGGAGGGTTCATTGCTGCTTCCCTGGCAAAGGCTAATAAGAGAAACTGCATTCTGACTTTCTGTTTAGTTTCTCCTACATAGAACATTGAAGGAATGTTGTAACCTCTCTCACCCCCCCCCCCCCCCCAACCTGGAACACTGCTATAGGACAAAGTCTACATACATTTAAAGGGGTTCTCCGGGCTTTTAATATTTATCAGATCGGCGTGGGTCCGACACCCAGCACCCCACGCCAATCAGCTATATGAAGGGAAGGAGCGCTGAGTGCTCAAGTGCCATCTCCCTTTTCTCTTCCTGCTTACCATAGACATAGCAGCAGCAAGCAGGAAGAGAGAAGGGAGACAGCACCTGTGCACTGCACATGCCTTCCCATACAGCTGAATGGCGCCAGATGTCGGATCCCCACCGATCTGATATTGATGACCTATCCTGAGAATAGGTCATCAATATTAAAAGCCCAGAGAACCCCTTTAAATAAATATTATCTTGCTTTAGGCTTCATTCACACATCACACATCACTGAACCTCCTAAGAACCCTTGATAGATATAGCCATCATAGGTGTTCAGGGAATAAATGGAGCAAGCTCATGAGCTTAGAGAGAGTGAAATACAAATTGGAACTTTGTCAGAAATACTTTCCAAAACTACAGTATGTATATCTGCTAAAGGAATCCGCACCGTCACATTTACAATCATAACATTTGGCACACAGGTACATCAGGTGTCCGGGAATGTTTTAGACCAGGTCTCAGCTCTCTAGGACCTTTCCTGAGATATTCCCCCCAAAATGCATTAGCCAATAGAAGCTTGATCACATGACACTTATCAGCCAATAGAAGATCACAGGTCCTCCAGTCTCCACATACACAGTTTTACTCCAGGTTTCCATAACAACCCAGCCATTTATCTTCACTGCTGAAGGAGAGCTTTAAAGGAAATCTGTCACCAGGATAATTGCTATTGAAGTAAAGCCATGGCCTAATAGCACTTAGTACCTTATTTCAAGATGTGCCTTTGTTCCAGCAATAGATGTTTTTATCCTCTTAAAATCCAGTTTATTTGGTATGCAAATGAGCCAGTAAGGTGCCCAGAGGGGCGTCACTCTTGCAGGAAGGAGCCCAGACACACCCGCTGCCACAAGGTGTCCACCCTCATAAGACTTAAAACCCCGCCTAGGTCTCTCTAATCCACGTCCCTGATCTGGTTAGCCCACACCCCCTCTCCTCCTGAGCCGACGGAGATTGAAAAATTGAATGTAAAAATCAACTTCTGTCAGCTGCAGGGGTGGGAGGGAGGGTGATTTTCTCCCTGTAGCTCACACTCAGACAGCACAGTGCTGCTGTCTTAGAGTGAGCTGTTCAAAAGGAAACTCCCCCGATCTGGTTAGACCACGCCCTCTCCCACTGCTCAGCCGACTGAGATTGAAAAAATGAAGTTAAAAATCAACTTCTAGGTCCTGCTAAGCCACGCCCCAATTTGATTAGGCCATGCCCCCTCCACTCCTCAGCCGACAGGGATTAAAAAAATGAAGGTAAAAATTAACTTCTGTTACCTGCAGGGGTGGGAGGGTGGGTGACTTTCTCCCTGCAGCTCACAATTAGACAGTACAGTGCTGCACTCTTAGAGTGAGCTGTTCAAAAGGACACACCCCCAATCCATAAAGACCACTGTTCGAGCCCCTGTGGAGGTCACTGTCAAGGGGGTGGTATGCTGTAAAAAAACACTGTTGCTGCTGTGGAGGTACAATTTTAAGGGACGGGGCACTGTGTTGGGTCAGTGTTAAGGGGTGGGGGGCTGTGGAGGTCACTGTTTTGGGGGCGGGGTGCTGTAGATGTCACTGTTATAGTGGATAGTGTTGATATCTTTCAAGGACACACACAAACATTAAATGAAATAGATTAAATATACCCGAGCAAAGCCGGGTCCTTCAGCTAGTTATATAATAATGGTAAAAGTACACCTACGTGTCTTTCCTACCCTGATTTTAATCAGGGGAGTCGCTGTTGGTTCTCCAAATGAGTCTCCTGCCCGGACTGACAACAATCTACATATATGGCTAATCAAGGGTTAACTGGGTCCCCGCGCTGAAAAAGACACTTCCTTGTACCAAAATACTTAAAGTGCTATCTATAGCCAATGTTAATATAATGAGAGGTTCTCACCTGTGTCTGGATGTTCCCAGATGTCATTAGTGATGTAGTGTAGGCAAATTTCTCATTCCTTTCTAAACGCTGATGTTGAGTCACTAGGTCTTCTTGCTTCCCCTCTCCTGCGTGCGCTGCTCTGGTTGGTAGCTGGCGTACACCCAGGGAAGTAGATAGGCGTTAGTCAGAGAACGTTCCTGTAGGTACGGATGCCTCCAAAGGAAAATAAGCATTCCATCGCGTTTCAAAACACACATGTTTCTTCGTCAGGGATAGGCAAGTGTGTTAGTCGTCCTGGTTAAATAGGCATTCCGTTCCTATGACAACTCATACACAAAACAAACCTGAATTGATCTTTTGCCTACTTCCCACTATATTACTGACAATCAATATTAACATTTATGAGGTTATTTTTGTATATATTTCAACTATGCATTTTTACAAGTGGATACCTTCCAACTCTATTTTAAAAAGGGAAGGTAATTAATAGAATGCAAAAAGTTCAATTTCCTGATTTAGACCCCTAGGTGCCAGGCTATTCAGCCTGTATATGCGCTTACTTTCGCATTTTCGTGACATTTGTTTTATATAGTCCCCCTACATCCTTTTTTACTTTCTCAATTCCTCCAAATACTGAGTCTAAAAATTGTCCTCCATGATGTTCTATGTAATGGAGTGATAGGGGATGGCCATCATACATTCTCTGTATATTTTGTATGTGTTCTCCAATTCTTATTTTAAGAGCCCTTAGAGTTCTTCCTATGTATGTTTTCTCACAAGGGCATTTTATATAATAAATAACTCCTTTTGTGTTACATATGATATGATCCTCAATTTTATACAGGTCTGGACCATCCCTAATTTCTCCAATCATGTTTATATTTTTCACTAGTCTACAATTATTACACATTCTGCAAAGGAAGAATCCTTTCTTATAATTATTATTATTTTTTTTTTTATATTTGATTTAGGCCTATGGAGGGCGCTATTAGACTAGCCAAATTCCATGCTTTTTTAAACGTGAAGATAGGACGTGTTGGTATTTGTTCTCCTATCGTTTTGTCCTGTTTAAGGATGTCCCAATGTCTTTTGACAATACATTTAAAAGCTCCTTCCTTTTTACTATATTGTGTTGTTATTGGGACTTGTTCTGTTCTCTTTTTATCCCATATGTCTTATTCTGTAATAAAATGTCACGATCCATCTTCTTTATATCTTCTTTTATGGAAGTCAAATTTCTTGTGTAACTCAATAGCTTCCTCTTCAAAGTGTTCAATGGTGCAGCAATCTCTCCGCAGTCTGATATATTGACTGCGAGGGATATTTGTCAGCCATATGGGTAAGTGACAGCTATTTAGTGGAATAAAGCTGTTGGTGTCAAAAGGTTTCTGGTAGGTTTTGGTTAAAATCTGGCCATCCTGAATAAAAATAATGAGGTCTAAAAAGTTTATTTCCTGGTGACTCCAATTTGATGTAAAGTGCAGCTAAAAATAATTTTTATTTATATCAGTTAAAAATTGGATCAGTAAGGACTTGTCTCCTTTCCAAATAAAAACAATATCATCTATAAATCTTTTCCAGAGGACCAGGCTCGCACCTAGGATGCCCTGAGGGTGTATATAGTTATTTCTTCCCAACCTGGTCCCCATCGCGGTCCTCCACGTCTGAAGATAAAATTCATTATCATATTTAAAATAATTATGAGTTAAAATAAACATAATGCACTCCCCTAAAAAGTTTATCTGTTTAGCAGCGTGGGGACCCAGTTAACCCTTGATTAGACTTATCTGATATTGATGGTCTATCTTCAGAATAGGTCATCAATTGCAAAATATCAACACAGTCAACCAATTCAACAATCCCAAAACAAATGACAGCAGACATTTTTATTTAGAAATTTTATAGGCATGTGGGAGATGAGATTCCATCTTGGTGTCTGCAGCAACCATTTTAAATTGTATGACTTCTCTGAAGTTAATAGATCAGAAAGTTTGACATGCAAAGTCTCTGCAGGAAGTAACTGTGCTATTTTCGATAGATTAAAATTGCTAGCTCTAACAGTTATTTCCTGTATTCTGAATCGTATGCATCTGCAGTTAACTGACATTTATATTTTTTGTTTCTATAAGCACATATATAAACAAATATGGTCATGACCTTCATGAGATGTGTGTGTGTGTGTGGTTTTTCCACCCACTTCCTTGCCAAGACAATATATGATAAGCATTGTGTTTGAATAAAGAGAGACTTGTTTGATCACTGAGTGTCGGTCAATCAATTCTAAATGGGTACCCATTACTAAATCTATGGGCAATGATGATTTGGAACTCCGCATAAATAAGAGTAAGGGGTCTTTGCCCCCACAATTTCTTTGGCGCCCAACGTGGGTGTCACGAGGGTGTCAAGAGCCACGTCTGACTCCGTTATACCCGGGGTCAGGAAGTCGCAGCGGGTGGCTGCGCGCTCTATGTCTAAAGATGACGTTGTTTCTTAGTGATTGTTTTCTGTGTTTGCCTTGCAATCCTTTTTGTCTCACTCAGGGATCCGTAGCTTCTCCTCCTCAGCTGTTTCTTGTCTGCCACTCCCAACCTCCTTATATTCTCCTCTCACACTTCTCTAGTTGCCAGTTATAGAGCTTCCTGCCTGGACTTCTATACTGACCCACTGGAGCTGTGAATCCTGGTTGTTGTTCCAGAGTGCTACCCTCCGGATCCCTGTTGGGCTTTTTGTTGTCTCCTGTTGTCGCCCACCTGGGATTATATGTTGAGTCTGTATTGTCTGTCCTCCCCTTGGTGTTTTCCTTTAGAGCTAGTGGTGCGGACTAGTGTTCCCACCGCCCTGTTCACTATCTAGGGCTCATCTTAGGGAAAGCCAGGGTTTTAGGCACGTGATCGGCGTACGGGTGAGGAACCCGTCTAGGGACGTCAGGGCAGCCAGGTGCCAGCCGCAAGGTGAGTCAGGGGTCACCACCTTCCCTCTCACTTGGGCAGGGCCTTCCTCTTTCCCTCCCTCTGTGTCACGTATGTGATAGTCACGCCGATCGTGATATTATAACTGGCCCTTATTTTTTGGGAGAAAAAAATAAAAAATTAAAAAATTTCTCTCTACTTAGAATCCAATATGGATCCTATTGCTGCTTTGGCAAAACAGCTTCAAGGCCTGTCTTTGGAGGTGGCAGGATTGAAGGCGTCTGTCCTCCAACAACAGCAGCAAATGCAGCAGACCGCAAGCCCAGCGGTTGCTATGGGTAACCAGGTTGTTACAGAACCCAAGGTTGTTCTTCCTGACAGATTTTCTGGGGGGAAGGGACAAATTTGTGACGTTCCGTGAGGCCTGCAAATTATATTTTAAGCTGCGCCCTTACTCCTCAGGTAATGAAGAACAGCGGGTGGGGATTGTTATTTCCCTGCTTCAGGGGGACCCGCAATCCTGGGTGTTCTCGTTACCCCCTGGTTCCCAGGCTCTCCGGTCAGTGGAGGGATTTTTTGGGGCTTTGGGTCTCATATATGATGACCCTGACCGAGTCGCCCTGGCTGAGTCGAAGTTACGGAGACTCCTACAGGGAGATCGGCCAGCAGAGGAATATTGCTCAGAGTTCCGTAGGTGGGCTACGGATACTCAGTGGAACGACCCGGCTCTCAGGAGTCAGTTCTGCTCTGGGTTATCTGAAAGGGTTAAGGATGCGCTGGCGCTGTATGAAACCCCCCTTTCCCTTGATGCTGTTATGTCCCTCTCTATCAGAATAGATAGACGTCTTAGGGAGAGATCGAAAATTCCTGAGCAATTGGTAACCTCTCCCAAGCAGCAGTTAGTCTGTACTGACTTAGATGAGCCTATGCAGCTAGGAGGAACTTCTCGTCAGGTCCGTCCTCCTGAGGTTCGCCGTAGGTGGGGGGCTTGTTTTTTCTGTGGGGGTCATTTCATTAATGTCTGTCCCTCCTTTCTCAAAAACAAAAGACCGTCGGAAAACTACTAACCCCAGGCTGTGCGGGGGAAGTCAGCCGGGGGGTATACGTTTCCTCCATACGAACATCTCAATTTGTGTTGCCAGCGGTTATTGTTTTTGGTGTTAAGACGGAGTCTATTTCTTTTTTTCTAGACAGTGGAGCAGGGGTAAATTTGATAGATGCCCATTTTGCCCGCACTATGGGTTTGTCTCTCTGTACGCTGCAGAGACCTATTCCCATATTCGCTATTGATTCTGCTCCTCTGTCTCAGAGAAACCTCACTCACATCGTCCATAACTTACACCTTCGGGTAGGGGACCACCATAATGAGTGTCTTTCATGTTACGTTCTGGAGGGCCTTCCCTCTCCTGTGGTATTGGGTCTTCCCTGGTTGGTAGCGCACAATCCAGTGGTGGATTGGCAGGCCAGGGAGATATTGGAGTGGAGTGAGCATTGCAGAGAGAATTGCTTAAATAACAATTGCTTAATCGCCTCCATAGCTTCCCTACCTACATTTATTTCGGACTTTGAGGACGTTTTTTCTGAAAAGGGTTGTCAGAAGCTACCACCTCATCGTCCTTATGATTGCCCGGTTAACCTGATTCCCGGTGCAAAATTACCCAAGTCCAGGTTGTATAATCTTTCGGGTCCCGAGAGACAAGCCATGAAAGATTATATCTCCGAGAGTCTGGCTAAGGGACACATCAGACCCTCTTCTTCACCCGTGGCTGCAGGGTTTTTCTTTGTTAAAAAGAAAGATGGGGGCCTGCGTCCTTGCCTAGATTTCCGTGAGCTAAACCGGATAACCATCCGAGACCCATACCCTCTTCCTCTCATTCCTGACCTTTTTAATAAGATTGCGGGTGCTAGGTGGTTCTCCAAACTTGATCTTAGGGGGGCCTACAATCTGATTCGTATCAAGGAAGGGGATGAGTGGAAGACAGCTTTTAACACCCCTGAGGGGCATTATGAAAATTTAGTCATGCCTTTCGGTCTGACCAATGCCCCTGCTGTCTTCCAACATTTCGTTAATGATATTTTTAGTCATCTCATCGGCAGGTTTGTAGTCATATACCTAGATGATATCTTAATTTATTCGGCTGATCTGAAAACACATGAAGTACATGTCAGGCAAGTACTGCAGGTCCTACGGACGAATAAATTATATGCGAAAATTGAAAAATGTGTCTTCGCCGTTCAGGAAATACAGTTCCTGGGATATCTATTATCTGCTTCAGGTTTCCGTATGGATCCTAGGAAGGTCCAGGCAATTTTAGATTGGGATCTTCCTGAGAACCTTAAAGCTCTACAACGGTTTTTGGGTTTCGCAAATTTCTATAGAAAGTTCATTAAAAATTATTCAGTGATCGTTAAACCCCTTACTGACATGACTAGGAAGGGGACTGATTTTTCTAAATGGTCTGACGCCGCTAAAATTGCATTTTCCTCTCTAAAAGAGAGATTTACCTCGGCACCTGTTCTAATTCAACCTGATGTCTCCCAGCCTTTTATTGTTGAAGTAGATGCGTCAGAGGTGGGAGTGGGGGCTGTATTGTCTCAGGGTCCGTCTCCTGGCAAATGGCGTCCTTGCGCTTTCCTTTCCAAAAAGTTATCTACTGCAGAAAAGAACTATGATATTGGAAATAGGGAACTGTTGGCGATTAAACTGGCGTTTGAAGAGTGGCATCACTTCTTAGAGGGAGCAATCCACCCCGTCACGGTGATTACGGATCACAAAAACCTTCTGTACCTAGAATCGGCTAAGCGTCTCACCCCTAGACAAGCTAGGTGGTCGCTATTCTTTACCAGATTTAACTTCGTAATCACCTATCGTCCTGGGGCAAAAAATACCAAGGCAGACGCATTATCTCGTAGTTTCCCTGGAGGGGGTAATGTTAGTGATCCGGTACCTATTTTACAAAGAGGAGTGGTTGTCTCTGCTGTACACTCTGTTCTAGAGGGAAAGGTGTTAGAGGCCCAGGGGGACGCCCCGGCCTCTTGCCCCTCAGAGAAATTGTTTGTACCGTTAAACCTGCGTCTTGAATTATTAAAGGAACATCATAATTCGGCACTTGCTGGGCACCCGGGTAGTAAAGCAACCTTGGAGCTATTGTCTCGTCGTTTTTGGTGGCCAAGGTTGCGTCAGGATGTAATGGATTTCGTGTCTACTTGTTCTACTTGTGCATGCGCGAAAGTCTCTCATACACGTCCAGCAGGGTCTTTATTGCCACTTTTCATCCCCAATAGGCCATGGACACATCTGTCAATGGATTTCATCACTGACTTACCGTTGTCTGCGGGTAAAACAGTTATCTTGGTAGTAGTAGACAGGTTTAGCAAAATGGTACACTTTATTGCGCTACCCGCACTTCCTAATGCTAAGACTCTTGCTCAGGTGTTTATCAGTGAAATCGTGAAGCTTCACGGGGTCCCTTCCGATGTGGTTTCGGATCGGGGAACCCAGTTTATTTCTAAGTTTTGGAAAGCTTTTTGTTCCCGTTTGGGGGTACACTTGTCCTTTTCCTCAGCTTTTCATCCTCAGTCGAATGGACAGACTGAGCGTACCAACCAAAACCTAGAAACATATTTAAGGTGTTTTGTGTCTGAAAACCAAGAGGTGTGGTCATCATATTTACCGTTAGCCGAGTTTGCCATAAATTATCGCTGTCAGGAATCCACTGGCAAGTCACCATTTCTTGGTGCATACGGTTTTCATCCCCAATTTTGTACTTTCAAAGAGGGGGGGTCTTCTGGGGTTCCCGAAGAGGAACGGTTTTCTTCATCTCTTTCATCGGTTTGGCAGAAGGTGCAAGCTAACTTGAAAAATATGAGTGGTAAATATAAATGCATGGCCGATAAGAAACTGTCGCAAGGTCCGGACCTAGGAGTGAATGACTATGTGTGGTTGTCTACTAGGAATATTAAGTTGAAGGTTCCCTCTTGGAAACTGGGCCCTAGGTTCATTGGTCCTTATAAAATAGTAGCCCTCATTAACCCTGTGGCTTTTCGCCTGGAGCTACCTCAGACTTTTAAGATCCATAACGTCTTCCATAAGTCGTTACTCAAGAAGTATGTTCCACCTCTAGAACCATCACCGCTGCCACCTCCTCCTGTTATTGTGGATGGTAATCTGGAGTTTCAAATATCCAGAATTGTTGATTCTCGTCGGGTCCGCCGCTCTCTTCAGTATCTGGTGCATTGGAGGGGTTACGGTCCCGAGGAAAGAATGTGAGTTCCAGCGTCAGAGGTAAACGCCAACAGGTTAATTCAGGCTTTTCATGCCTCTCATCCTGAGAGACCTGGTCCTGAGTGTCCGGAGGCCCCTCGTGAAAGGGGGGGTACTGTCACGAGGGTGTCAAGAGCCACGTCTGACTCCATTATACCCGGGGTCAGGAAGTCGCAGCGGGTGGCTGCGCGCTCTATGTCTAAAGATGACGTTGTTTCTTAGTGATTGTTTTCTGTGTTTGCCTTGCAATCCTTTTTGTCTCACTCAGGGATCCTTAGCTTCTCCTCCTCAGCTGTTTCTTGTCTGCCACTCCCAACCTCCTTATATTCTCCTCTCACACTTCTCTAGTTGCCAGTTATAGAGCTTCCTGCCTGGACTTCTATACTGACCCACTGGAGCTGTGAATCCTGGTTGTTGTTCCAGAGTGCTACCCTCCGGATCCCTGTTGGGCTTTTTGTTGTCTCCTGTTGTCGCCCACCTGGGATTATATGTTGAGTCTGTATTGTCTGTCCTCCCCTTGGTGTTTTCCTTTAGAGCTAGTGGTGCGGACTAGTGTTCCCACCGCCCTGTTCACTATCTAGGGCTAATCTTAGGGAAAGCCAGGGTTTTAGGCACGTGATCGGCGTACGGGTGAGGAACCCGTCTAGGGACGTTAGGTCAGCCAGGTGCCAGCCGCAAGGTGAGTCAGGGGTCACCACCTTCCCTCTCACTTGGGCAGGGCCTTCCTCTTTCCCTCCCTCTGTGTCACGTATGTGATAGTCACGCCGATCGTGATAGTGGGGCTTGACTAGTGAACTCTGACCTTATGGTTCCGGCCGCAACAGGAGGAGACCCGGATACTACAAACAGCGCTATGAGGTAAGAAGCTTATTCTTACAAAAACATATCTGTGTTTCCTGTGCCTTCACCTGGGTCCGAGACAGTGGGTCTATTGAAGTTTCTCTGACGGTCAAGCCTTTTAAAATGGTAAGAACCTATTTATGCTAACCACGGCACTCGAGAAGTCGTTTTTCAAAATTCAATTCATTTATTAGTTGTCCATCCCAAAAGGATCTTTTTTATATATTGCAAATTGGCCAATTTGCAATATATAAAAAAGATCCTTTTGGGATGGACAACTAATAAATGAATTGAATTTTGAAAAACGACTTCTCGAGTGCCGTGGTTCTTATATATATATGATTGATTTCTTCCACTGAGCACCGAACATCATACCCAGGAGTGCCATCCACTATAATCAATACCTATTTATGCTAAGATATGGAATTTGATTGGTCTTGGGAAACGTTTGGTTTGGTTATTGGTGTTGTGATTTACATACTGGTTGTTGTTTGGATTTTGTATCGTGTCACAGAAAATGCCCGTAGAGGAAATAGTGAACTGTGGAGTCCTTTGAGAAAGTGTTAAGACAATATTGAGTTTTCCTAATCTGATATATAGTTGTTAAGTCACTATAAGGAATCACATTAGATGATTGTTTTCCTATGTGTAATATAGTTTATACATTAACAGGAGATTAATGGGGAAATCGGCTATAAGGAAGTACATGGATGATTGTACAGTAATAACTGTAGATATTTCAGATGCTGGTAGAGAAATTCTTAACACATAGACATGAGCAATACGCAGAGTATATCTGAGGGATACAAATTAGCCAAACAGATAGTTGAAGATTCAGAAGGGAAGCAAGACAAGAAAAAGACACAGAAGCTGTTACAGAAGGCGGGTATGAAACATAGTAACTTAGATTCTGAAGTTTGGGAAAGATTAAAAAGAACACATAGTGGTTGGATGAAGGATCAGGAATGTGAGGAGGTTGCGGAATGTTGGTGTCGGACAGCAGAGAAAGTGAAGAATGAGAAATGGCCAAATGTAAAATTTGGAGGAAATTTGTATTATGACACAGTGTAAAACATGACAATGACAGTGAGACAGATAAGAAAATATGTCCGCCACCTTTAGCTCCCCACCATCATATTCTGAGACAATGGGTAGACCATGCTGGACATGTACAATATGTGGAAACCAGAATTCTGACTGGACAGAAACTTGTAGAACATGTGGGGCACCCCGACCTAGACTGCGTGTAGGACTCTATCTGGTCACCATGCGTACTGGATTTACCCCACAAGTCCCCCCACCTCCATCAGTGGATGGAGGAGGGGGACCAGGAGACGGGGAAAGAATCAAGCCCCTCAGGCACCACCACCTGGTGGTCAAGTCCTAACGACCAAATGGGTCTTTTAGGTAGAATTCCTGACCCATTGACAAGACCTATGCCTGCCTACCATATGTTACAACAGATACAAGCCACATATAGGGTGACATGGGCCCCATTTGTCAACGTTCTGCCCTGAACTTGAGGACCCGGAAGGAATGGCGGGGGCCTACCTTGGGCCAGAGATCCTGAATTGGGACACCAGTCGGAGGAATGCGAGATGGATTGACAAGTTGCACAGGTGGGCGCTTTAAGACCTGCAAAATGCCTGCAGAACAGCTCCATGTCTAGTGTGGACCAATCCGCGATGTGCTGGAATTGGGACAGAGCAGCAGCGGCTTTGGCAGAAAACGAGCGATGATAGTCATAAAAGGCATGTCCTCCATATTTGTGACCCAAATCAATTACCCTGTACGGGAAGGTGTCTAGTTCCTCCCTACGGTGTGATTGGGCAGAGCATAGAATATCCCGGAATAAGCCAGCACAAATTCCAGAATGGAGAGTTTTTGTGCAGACGGGCATATTTGGACTTAAGAACCACCGACACGTCCCCACATGCGATGGTCTTGTTTTCATTGGAGTCATGAGTGGAAATGAGGATAGAAGCCAGGTTTACATCTTTACCTGCCAAAATATCCTTCCAGATGTTGTCTGGAACTAAATGTGACAGGGTAATAGTAAAGGAGCTGGGAGCCCTACCTGGGGTTGGGGCACAAGTGGTGGAGGGGCCTGGAACAGGAGAGGTAGGTATGTCCGGCATTGACGGCCTGGTCTTCACAGCCAGCAACCTGGTCTGGATGTCAGACACTGAACTGGAAAGAGTGTTAATGATTGAGTGAAGCTGGGCCAGCGATGTCTGGATTGTAGACAGTGACACTTGTTCTTCCGCAGCTAAGATAGGCTCAGCAGCTAACAGTCTGTACAACTCTGCTTTGCAAGCCGAGGCAGGATAGCGGATGCTTCTCCTAGTTAATTCGGTCATTAGCTTTGAAATGGTCCACTGCCTGAAGGAAAGATTGCTTCCATGGGCCGAGCTGGGTGATTCCGAAGCGAGTCTCAGCGATATCGGAAGCGTGGGACATCGTGCTGACGACCTGGCCTAGATTACCTGAAAGAAAGGCGACATACATGAGTCCAGCAGGATCCTGAAGGACGAAGTAGTGAAAAAAACAAAACTTACCTGGATTTGGCGTATGATACCGTGGAACTGGAATGACCTGGATGGCCAGGGACCTAAGACTGATACCTGGAGGAAACCACCTAAACGGAAATTGAACCAGACAGACCTATGGGATGACCCTGGAAAACATGGGGTGAGGCTTGAGAGATGCTGGAGATAATGTAGAACCCGACATAGATCAGGGAGCTGGAAGCCCGAAAATGTCAAGGAACAGAACCGTGCCTGATACATGTGAGGCAAGTGAGCGTTCACCTGGAATCAGAAAATTGTATGACCTGATACATGTCAGGCGGTCAAGAACACGTGAACTAGCAGCGTGGCTAGTGGCAAATTGCTCCTGACGCGTATCAGGGCAAAAACAAACAACCAATTGAACATATGCCTGATGCGTGTCAGACGACCTGATGTACCTGCTGCGTGGCAGGACCGTAATGAAAGCACCTGATGCGTGTCAGGAAATACAAAATGACAGAAAAAGAAAAGTATTTACCTGATGCGTGTCAGGGCGGCGAATGAACCTGATGCGTGTCAGAAAAAATAAAAATAACATGAAACTGCTGCGTGGCAGACAAATGACCGGATGAAACCTGATGCGTGTCAGGAAAAATAGAATGACATGAAACTTCTGCGTGGCAGACAAATGACTGGATGGACATGATGTGTGTCAGGCAAATATGAAAAGACATGAATCTGCTGCGTGGCAGAACAATAACCGGATTGACCAGAAGTTTTTTTTCCTTCTTTTTCGGCAGCAAATGAATGGGGAATCCTCGGTACCCATTTGAGGTGCAGGGCCAGCTTCTAGTCCGCCAGAAAGAGATTGGCATGCACCACATATCCGACCACCGCCTGCACCAATCATGAAACAACCCCCTGAGAAAATGATGAAATCAGTGATAGGCTCCTGGGGGACATGATCTTCATTTGGGTGACATGTGATACAGGCACGAGTGCATGATATGTGTTCTGTGTGTTCTGTGAATTAAATGCAAGTAGTTACTAAAACAGACCTCAAGAGGGTTGACCTGACCTTATAATATCACAGTGTAAAGCCAGACGACCTATTCACATAGTGTTGTTTCATACATTGTTACTATTATTATTACTGGATATGGACTGAAGGGCTGAGATCAAATGTGAACATGTAAACTAACAGGCAAGTGTGCAGATGGAGTATGTGAGGCGCCGATCAACTGGAAGCAAAGCGGTGACCTGAGCGTCTGGCGTTGTCCAGGAGACCAGTGCAGGAGAGTCGGGGCCCAGTCTCGCGGGAACACGTGCGGCGAGCTGGGTGTAACTGGAGGCGCAAGAAGAACGGCGCCGAGGCTCCCAGGACGGGGAGCAGCTCAAGGCGCCGCTTAGCTTAGGTCCGACTTGGTGCGGGTATAACTTCGGAGCGGCGGCAAGTACGGAGCTGCAACGAGGTTGGAGTGGCAGCGGCGAACCTGACCCGGAAGTGATGGGACGTCATGTAAGAGCACAGCGTCCATGATGCTCAGCGGGGCGGTGCTATATAGGCCTCCTTCGCCCCTCCCACAAACGCAGGCTGAGCTTCAGCCTTAACCATTAGTCATTTACATTATAATCAAGCTTATGCTTATGTGTATCAATAAAGTTTGTAAAAAGAAAAAGAAACAATATCAAGATTATTGAGAGTATCTGTGGTACTGTTTCCCACCCTGGAAGGGATCCCAAAGGACAGAATGGGATTAGCTTGTTCTGAAGTACTTCTGGGCGGTGACAGTCCACAGATGTCTCAAAGATGAAGGGTCCATCTTGAATCTTTGTATCACTGCTTGTTATTATAATCTTGCTTGTAATAGTGGTATATTGTATTCTGCCATGTAATAAAAGACTGCAGACAGAAGTAACTTTTCACCAATTCCGTAGTGAGACAATAGATGAGCTTGGAACCCTGGTTCAACTAAACTTTGCACGGCTGCCGGCAGATGTACATTTCATCCATGAGGTGAAATATCTAGGGTACTTCCGGCCAGATCTTACAAGCTTACCATTGTTTCAAATGGGGGGATGTGGGAGATGAGACTCCATCTTGGTGTCTGCAGCAACTATTTTAAATTGTATGATTTCTCTGAAGTTAATAGATCAGAAGGTTTGACATGCAAAGTCTCTGCAGAAAGTAACTTAGCCCCCACCTGTGCTATTTTTTTATAGATTGAAACTGCTAGCTCTAACGGTTATTTCCTGTATTCTGAATCGTATGCGTCTGCAGTTAACTGACATTTATATTTTCTGTTTCTATAAGCACATATATGAACAAATATGGTCATGGCCTTCATGAGATGTGTGTGTGTGTTGTTTTTCCACCCACTTCCTTGCCAAGACAATATATGATAAGTATTTTGTTTGAATAAAGAGAGACTTGTTTGATCACTGAGTGTCGGTCAATCAATTCTAAATGGGTACCCATTACTAAATCTATGGGCAATTATGATTTGGAACTCAGCATAAATAAGAGTAAGGGGTCTTTGCCCCCACAAGGCAATAAACAAAAAAGTTACACAAACATGGCTCAAACATACAATGTAAAACAGCACACACCATGTACAGAATACTCACTTGAAAAATAAATTCCAAAGTCAAACATTTCACGGGTCAGAGAGGTGGATGGCTCTAGTGTTCCCAATCTATCCTCTGAATGACTGTGTCCACTTGGAGCTGGATGGTATGGGCCAATGTATGACTGGCCAGTGGGGGTGCATATTATTGCAGCCAATAGTAGCCTGCTCTGTCCTGGGATGGAGAACTTTACCTCTGGCTCGTAAGTGTGAGGGCATTGTCCTGCCATTCCAGTGGACACTGCATCCAACATCTGTACTGCTCACAATAATGGTAAGTGTCTCATGAATCTTTAAGAGCAGCATGTTTTGAAAGCATACCTGTCGGTCTTGTGGTACTCAGCCTGATGGGGTGCTAGACTCTGGAGGAAGATATCCCTGGGACCTTCTTCACTGCTCCAAGTTATATATTCGAGCAAATGGATCTTAATAATGGCCAGCGTATCTGGCTGGGTTGTGGGAGCAGTGTCCGCATGCCCCGTTTTATGCTGGAGTGCCGGCTGAGTGTTTGCAGCCACTCCGGAAGTCCCAGGATTTGTGGGCTCTTCAGTTGTGAGTTAATGGGAGGTGCTGGTACTACTCCGAACCGATGATACAATCACTGTTGTCTCCAGTTGGGTCTCCTCAGAGTCCTACTCTTCGGGATCTTCAAGACTGTCAACAGTTCTGTAATAGAAAAATAAGTCATAAATCCATATGCTGGAGTGCCGGCTGAGTGTTTGCAGCCACTCCGGAAGTCCCAGGATTTGTGACATAAGATAATTACCTTTTATCTGGTGGAATTAAAGGCAGAGCTTGCTAAGAGATTATTTTTATCCCTTTCTTCCTAAAAATTATTTGTTGAAATGACGCATGGAATTATGATATGCACTCTAGGCCTCTGAGGTATATACCAAAAATACACAAAAATCCAACTGTTCCCCCCGGAAGACCTATTATCTCAGGGATAGGATCAATAACATCCAACCTGTCAGAATACATTGATAAAATGATACAACCATATGTGAAAATAATTCCCTCCTATATAAAAGATACCACGGCCATTATCACAACACTAGAAGCAATAGAGTATAATGAAAACTGGACACTTGGGACACTGGACGTAAATTCCTTATATACAATAATTGATCATACACAGGGTATATCAGCACTCAAGAAACACCTAACTGATCATTCGCCCCTCAAAACAGACCAAATAAACTTCATCACAACTGGAGTCCACTTTATATTAACTCACAACTATTTCATTTATAACTCTGAATTCTACCAACAACAAATTGGCACAGCAATGGGCACCAGATTTGCCCCGAGCTACGCCAATATCTTCATGTCCGAATGGTCTGGCTTTGTGGAGAAGATATATTGACGATGTGATATTCATATGGCAAGATACTGAAAGCTCCCTACAATCATTTCTAAACGAAATCAATACCAACAATCTCAATTTAAGATTCACATCTAATACAACTAAGACCCAAATAGAATTCCTCGACTTAAAAATCCAAATAGAAAACACCAAACTAATATGTAGTACCTACCAAAAACCGGTAATGAAAAACAACCATATTCTATTCTCCAGTTGCCATCTCCCACAATGGTTAAACAATATCCCAACAAATCAATTCAGAAGATTAAAAAGGAACTGCACTCTCAACATCAAATTTGAAGAAGAAGCCACCGAAATGAAAAATAAATTTTTAAATAAAAAATACCCAGACAAATTACTTGACAACGCACTAAATAAAGTTAAAAGAATGGATAGACAGGAATTCTTTAAAGATAAAGAAGAAGTTCTCACACAACAAAAAGAAGAAGCCAGACTAATCTTGCCCTACAATGCCCAACATAAAAACATCGCCAAAATCATTAATAAACACTGGCATCATTTACTCAAGGACAAAACCATAGGTCCAATACTCAACACTATACCACCAATAGTTTACACCAAAGCTCCTAATCTAGGACTAAAAATAGCTCCCACGATAAAACAAAAAGCAAAAAAAGTACAGAACAACTGGCTATCTATGAAAGGCTTTTTCAGATGTGGACAATGCAATAATTGTAAAGTGACAAATTTTCCCAAAAAAACTCTACAAGTCTGCTCCACTCATAATTCATTCAAATTAGAAAAAGAAGAATGTCTAACATGCAATACCACAGACGTCATTTATTTACTGGAATGCCCATGCCGCAAACAATACATTGGTAGAACAAAAAGACAACTGAAAAAAAGAATATCAGAACATATAGCAAACATCAAAAAAGGATACGAACAACACACACTATCTAAACATTACAAAACATACCATAACAGCGACCCATCATCTCTCAAATTTACAGCTTTCGAAAAGATTGCCAAACCATGGAGAGGAGGTAATCATATAAGTAATATGTCACGAAATGAATCCAAAAGAATCTATGAATTTGACACCTTAATACCTGCAGGGCTAAACGCGGAAATGGAAATTTTTGGATTCCTGTGACCTTGGGGAGGTGCCTCCTTGGGAAAGAGAAATAGAGGTCAGGCTGTTTACCAGCACCTCTATCTCCTCTCCCATCTAGGCCCCTCTCTCCCCACACGCACCTTAAAATATCTCTTCCAAATATTCATCAGATGCACAAAATAGCAGAAATCGCCAAAGAAATTGGAAAAATGAAGTCTATTTTACTAATAATTATTAAAACCAAACCAAGCAACAACAGGAATCCATTTAATTAGTTACAAGAAAAGGAAAAGTAATCCCAACTTCAAAACAATCTTGAAGAATCTCATAATACTGATATTTTGAAAAAACGCACACAAACCGCATCAAAGCCGTAATGGACATAGGAACACCATCAATGGTACAACATTCTTTTTAGACACAGATACAAATAAGAAAGCTAACCAGCTCAATACAACATAGATCAGAATATACCAAACACCTATCAAACTACAATTGGAAGCAATAGACTACCTAAGAGAATGAAGCTACAACAAATACCATTCACAAAAGACCCAAACAATAAAGTTGCAGTTAAATATGACACAGTCATCAGATTCCTCATTTACATCAAATAATTTGATTTCAAGTAACAAATAACACTTGATATAAAAAAAGAGAAAAAAAAGGGAAAAAAAACGCACTTCAACCGCATATTTGCAAAAGAACCGCAAGCACTAAATAGCGGAAGAACAGTGAACATAAATCTAGGGATGAGATCCAAGATATACTATGGACCTTTTACAATAGTAATACAAAATACTCCTAATGAGAAATATAGGACAACACAAACAATGTGAACAAGTATCAGTTCATTTTTATTTTTACTTTTATATGCATCCCAGACTCATTGCAATTTTGACCTCAATCTACATACTAAATCCAGACCAGGATTTAAACAAACCAAATCCAGACCAGGATTCACAATCAACTCAATCAATTTGAAGGTAACACCCCTTAAAGTAACCAGCATTTAAATCCTCACTCGCTCCTGATACAACACAACTTGACCACTGAGGAAGGGACCAAAAGTGTCCCGAAACGCGTCTGGTCTAAGGAACCAGTGAGGACTAAAGGAAATTCACCACTTGGAATTATTAAACTTCCGCAAAGAACATATTCGTCTCAGCGAGAATCTTTTCAAATATCCCGCAGCAAAAGAGATTGGCCAATCAGGAACCACATCACCGTGTGACGTTGACCCGCATCATCATCACGTGCAGCATCACATGGTAAGGCGAGCGATCACGTGGGACGCCACGCAGGTCCTTGCACAAAGGAGTACACCGTAACGGAAGAAGAGGGGTAAAGTACACCTTTCTAACTACTAAGTATTCCTCCACATATGAATATATGTATTTCACCAAACAGGACGGATATATGAATAGACTGCATCGGGAAACTATAAAATAGACTCTATCTTTATATATTTTATATATACTATCAGCAAGGTACCGGCTCTACCATTAAAGGGCGGACGTTCCAATATTGGAAAATCCGACAAGTAGAAGAACAACTATTGCAGATTTCCTACCAGCCAATATCTGACATTGTTCTAAATATCACTCACACCATTTGAATCTATAATCAATACCGATTATCAATTTTTTTATTGTGCACAATATATATTTGAGTGAACCAGCACCAATTTTGCACAAATTTTTTACCCTAATTCTTTATTACATATTTTTTTCACGCATTCCTACTATTTTCACGCTTATTTTTTGATTAAACCTATACTGGATTACCTTCTACTTACAACGTCACTGTACATGTACTGAAGAATATAAATACTCCAGAAAAATATCTCAACTATATGACTCTATATTCCAGGACTCATTGAATAGACTCTTACAATACTTTGAATACCAGATACAACTTTATATATATTTTTTATTTTTACTTTTACCTATTCCTTTTATTCCGCATATTCATTTTTATCCTATCTTTTAATATATGCCCAGATAATTTTTTATACTTATAAATAATTAAAAATATAATTAAATAAGCCAATCGAATACCCAACTAAAACCAATAAATACTATTTTCCAACCAAATGTGAGTGTGCCATCACAATTCTGTTTTCCAATACATTATATTCTCGCGGTTTTTAGGTGTACCGGTGATTGAGCACCTCCATCCATATTGACCGACTGGTGAGCCTCAGTAACACTTCTAATTACACCATATAATATCCATGCTGGTGCTGTTCCCCATAAGTCAAATTTTTTCTAGAAGTAGTGAATGGAATTATAGTACACACAATGGTGTTTTATACAGTATTTACCATGCCCTCATTGCTACTTTTGCAGAAAACAATATGACATCACTGTTTTAACCAGAACTGGTCTACTTGTTCTAATAAAAAATGTGAACTATGTATTTTAAATTCTTTTAAATTATGAACTTACAGTCAAAAGTCCATTACATTCTTTAGAAATCTCACCTGGCAGTTATGGATGTATGACCTTTTGGTTGGGGTGCCAACCCCACTACTCAGCTGGTCCATAGACTCATGACAATATTGATCTCGCGAGGTGTTCCAATGTGTTCTCATGCCTTTTACTGCAATTAAAAAATGAATTCACATATTAAATTATGCATTTGATGAATGGATCATTTATAGTTGTCCCACCGATCTGTATGTTGGCCATCAAGAGCTCAAGCAAGGAAATATGGTGGTAGTATAGGGATCATTTACAGTTGTGCCACCTGTACGTCAATCACATGGCAGGGTCACAAACAGCTCTATCAGGGAAACATGGTGGCTGTATATAGATCAATTACAGTTGCTTGACCTGTATGTGGCTCACATGGCAAGGATAAAAAAATCTAAAATTCACAGCTCAATCAAGGTCGTACATGGTAGCCAAAGTTGGCACATGACATAAAGCTGATTGTTGCTTCAGAGCATAGAAATAACATAACTTTACAAGTCCAACCAATTTACATGCTTGGGACTATGGTACACCTCACAGATGCAGTGTTATAGCATGGGTATATATGGCTGGGTGAGGGGTGTTTATTGATAATGTGTAGAATTATAGAACTATACTTTCTGCTCCGATTCAATCAAATACTGCATATCTGATGTGACAGTGCCTCACAGTGCAAATGGATAATGACCCAAAGAAATTACAAAAACAATTCAAGGACTTCCTAGGGTCCCCACACGCATGAAATCCAAGAGTTTTGGGTTTGTTTTTTCTGCACTCTGTTGTTATGCATTTTATGCAGTGTTTTTTGTGCAGTGCCCCAGATTTGACGTGTCTGTGCCAATAATCTGTCTAAGAAGTGGCTCATTTTGGTACATCTAGGATTTCTACAGTTTTTTCTGACATTCTCGATAAGGGATGGGACTTCACGGGGAAATGGCCTGGGGCTAAATAATCCTTTTTACACCAAAATTATGCCACAGTTCTGGTGTAAAGATCTATCTCAAAGTAAGCCAAAATAAGTCAAAGAAAAATGTTTAACCCTGCACCACATTTATTATCCAGACTGAGCCTCTGTAATACATATGTTGTAGGGCTACACAGTCTGTCTAAGCTTATGTCATCTTTATGATTAGTGAATATGGGCTAATGTGTCTTACAGGTAGCATTTTCTTCATGGCGTTTTTTTTTTTTTCCTATAGAGAAGGTACTGTGAAAAAGCCAGAAAAAACTGCAAGAGCTCCAGCATGCAGAATTTTTGAAAAGAAGCCACAAATACAAAAAAACACCACCAAATTAAGAAATACCAATAGCAAAAAAGAGCTTGTGTGTCCTGTATTTCGTATTTCCCATAGACTGACATGTAACATCTGGAGAAGGCTTTTTTACGCAAAATATCAATTGTAATGGTATACAGATGCTATATTATAAATATAGCGTCAGTGTCCAAATACTTCTAGACCCAACTATATCAGACCATGCTGTCCCCAAAATACACAGCTCAATTATTGTGTAGGATCCCCAACTGAATATACAACAACTCTAGTTAATTGCATAGCACAGTTGTGTTTTGCATGCTGAATTGCAGGCATCCATGACTCCTAAAACAGAACTGTTAACCTTTTCATACAGGTGTGGGATGGGCCATTGGAATCAACTATGTTGTTGGGCCCTGGCCACTCCAGTTACATGCTTATTATGTCACAATTTTCTTGCCATCCCTTCACTTCATGGCTAAAAATGGCCCTCATGTCTGCATTCCTAGTACACCTATTAGTCTCTGCCACAGTGATATATATATATATATATATATATATATATATATATATATAAATAAAAGAAAGAAAAAAATAAATAAACACAAATCCTCTTCCCAATTATAATGTAATAAAAAATAAATATACAAAAATTGTGTAACTGGTGAAAACATATGGCGATATTCGCACACTCCATATTTTTTTGCATAGCGCCAAACTTAGACCCATGACACATCCATCAAGTGGGACAGGACAACTAATTGAGACATTTCAGCACATGGACACACCCCAACCCTATAACAGAACCCTATCTGGCAGCCATTTTACATTACGTGTTTTGCCAGTGTAGGGAGAGGTTGCATTTTGGAGCAGGGACAGTTAGGGACACCAAACACTAGCTAATAGGGCCACAAAAGTCCTTTTAAGGACGGCTATAGGTGTGCTATCGATAGGTGTGATATAGAGGGGTGTGATATACTTATAATATACTTTCTAACATAGAAATGATATTATATTGCATTTGTATTGTGCAGCAATTGTGTGCGGTTCTGCTGCAATATCGCAGCTAGATAGAGGGACAAACGCTATTGGAGTAACTAATTGCAATGGGTGTGATATACCTGTTGCCCCCAAAAAAACTACTTGAGGACTGCGATATACCTTCTTCCACAAAATCCTGATTGAGGGGTGCTATATACCTGTTTCCGCCAAAAACTGATTGATGGGTGCTATATACCAGTTACCGCCAAATACTGATTGAGGGGGGCTATATACCTTCTTTCACAAAATACTGATTGAGGGTTGCTATTGCTATATACCTTCTTCTACCAAATACTGATTTAGGGCTGCTATACACCATCTTCCACAAAATACTGATTGAGGGGTGCCATATACCTGTTTCAACCAAATACTGATTGAGGGGTGCTATATACCTGTTTCTGCCAAATACTGATTGAGGGGTGCCATATACCTTCTTTCACAAAATACTGATTGAGGGTTACTATTGCTATATACCTTTATCCACCAAATACTGATTGAGGGCTGCAATATACCTTCTTCAACAAATACTGCTCTTCTATATGGACTTAGGCAGAGGGTCATTTAGAAATGACAGGCAGAGGAAGAGTGCACCAGGCCAGAGCCTAAGTGGGAAGTTGGAGAAGGCGCATGCAATAACTTCAAAGGGCGCGCCAGGGTTGGTTGACTGGCTCACTCAGCCTTCCGCTTCTGCACCCTCCTCATCCTTTGTATCTGCACCCTCCTCAATCTCTGCTGTGTGCACCCCCAAAGACACCACCACCATAGCCCCTCTACTCGAGTTAGAGGAATTATTTCCCATCAATTTCCAGACCTTACCTATGTGCAGCCATTCTTGGCATCGGATGAGGAAGAGGAGGTAGCAACGGCCGCTACCCAGTGGTCTGACAACAGTGCCCAGATCAGCCCAAGGAGGGTGGTCCCCGCTGTTGCTGCCTACTCTGAGATCTCTAATGTCAGTGGTGGTGAAGGTAACGATGATGACGTGTCGATGGAGATGGGGGCCCACAAGAGAGGAATAAGAGGGGTGTTCAGAGGGAGAGACGGAGCAGCAAATAGGGAGGAGAAGGAGGAGGAGCCCAGTGGGAGCAACACCATCAGAACCCACAAAGCCACACTCCCGGCGCCCCACGTCCTGCCTCTTCTCCTTCTCCTCTCTCCTCCCATTTGTCCTCCACTCCACCTTCCACCGTGCCGTCGTCGCATTTATCTGGCACAAGGCAGGCTTCCATGGCCCAAATGTTCGACCGTAAAAAAATGATGATGCCAGATAATCCTCTTGCCCAATGGCTGACCGCTGGCTTGTCGGAACAGCTAGCCCACCAACTACTGCCATATAAATTGGTGAACTTGGAGGCCTTTAGAAAATGTGTGGCCATTGGCACACCACAATGGAAGGTCCCAGGAAGGAAATGATTCTTCCAGAATGGCATCCCAGCGCTATATGGCCACGTTCAGTGGCAAGTGAATGTATCTCTGGCACACAGTGTCGGTGCCAAGATACATCTGACCACAGACACGTGGTCTAGCAAACACGGGCAGGGAAGGTACATAACTTTTATTGCCCACTGGATTAACCTTCTGATGGCTGTCAAGCATGTAACCAGTGGCACCCGTGTGGATTTGGTTTTACCGCACGGATTGCATGCAGGCCTGCCTCCACTTAATTTGACAGTTAGTAAAGTGGTGTGCGACAATGGTGCCAATATGCTGACACACATCCTGAACTTAGTCGTGCAGTGATTCGTTGCCAAATACCCCAGGATCCAGGACCTCTTGCGGCAGGCCAGGAAAATCTCTGGTCATTTTAGAAGATCTTACACGGCCATGGCTCACCTTGCTGACGTTCAGCGACAACACCACTTGCCCGTCAGATGTCCTATTTTGTGACTGACTTATGTGCTGGAACTCCACCTTGTATATGCTTGATAGGCTGCTCCAGCAGAAACGTGCTGTTAATGACTACCTATATGAATTCTGCGGCAGGACAGGTTCTGAAGAGCTTGGTTTTTTTTCACCGCGCCAGTGGCTGCTCATGCGTGACACATGCAGACTTCTGTGGCCATTTGATGAGATCACCAAACTGGTCAGTCGCAACCAGGGCACCTTCAGTGACATCGTACCTTGCGCCTTCTTTCTGGAGCGTGCATTGCCTTGTGTCATCGATAAAGCCGTTAAGGAGCAGGAGCTGGTAGATGAGGGTGTCGCAATGCTGAATTCCCAGGGGGGGCTCAAGTCAGCAGAAGTCTGAAGAGGATTTAGAGGAGGATGGTGGCTGCAGGGAGGAAAAGGAGGAGCAAGAAGAGCAGGCTTTAATTTTTTTCAGGGATCCCTGGTGTTGTCCGTTGCTGGGGGGAGGAGACCGAGGATGACATTCTCCTGGGCGATGAGCAGGAGCCAGAGCGCTCCACCGCTTCCAATTTAGTGCAAATGGGGGCCTTCATGCTCCAGCGTTTGAAGAGGGACCCCCGTATAAAAAACATAAAGGTCAAGGACCTGTACTAGGTGGCAACGTACTTAGACCCCTGGTAGAGACACAAAATGGCGGACATGTTACCGGCATCACAGAGGGCTGTCAGAATGCAGCAATTCCAGGCCTTGTTACGAGAGATGCTGCATTCTGCTGTTGCAGGCTCTGGCAGAGGAATTTCCACCCACAGCAAAAGAGGTGCGGGTACCAATCCTACCACGCCTGCAAAAACAGGGCGGTTTGAAGATGTGTTGGTCACTTCAGAAATTAGATAATTCTTGCAGCCAATCCATCGACAGCCGCCCTCCGGATTCAGCTTCAGGGAATGCATAGACTGACAGGTGTACGACTACATCGGGTTAACAGCCGATGTGGACGCTCTGAAAAGTGAGGGGCCGTTTGATTACTGGGTGTGCAGGCTTGACCTGTGGCCAGAGCTGGCACAATTTGCCATGGAAATGTTGGCTTGCCCCTCGTCAAGTGTCCTGTCCGAAAGGACGTTCAGAACAGCAGGGGGGGATAGTGACCGATAGGCTCACTCGCCTAGATCACTAAAAATGAATGAGGCATTGATCTTGGAGGAATTCAACACCTATGATAACCACGTGTAATTGAATTTTGTCTTGCCAGCCCACACATATCCGCCACTACCCCGAATAAAGAATGGTCCATGCCTTTTATGTCAGGTGAATGCCTAATTTTTGGGGCCTGTACTGACCGACAGTTACATATTTATCATGTGACAACCTAATGCACCTCCAGCCACAGAATCCAAAGTTCTGTGCTGTCAGGTGAATGCCTATTGGCTCATTTTTGGGGCCTCTACTGGCCGACAGTTACATATTTATCCTGTGACCACCTAATGTACCTCCAGCCACAGAATCCAAAGTTCTTTTCTGTCAGGTGAATGCCTATTGGCTAATTTTTGGGGCCTGTACTGGCCGACAGTTACATATTTATCCTGTGACCGCCTAATATATCACCAGCCACAAAATCCAAAGTTCTTTGCTGTCAGGTGAATGCCTATTGCCTAATTTTTGGGGCCTGTACTGGCCGACAGTTTAATTTTTATCCTGTGACCACCTAATGTACCTCCAGCCACAGAATCCAAAGTTCTTTGCTGTCAGGTGAAAGCCTATTGCCTAATTTTTGGGGTCTGTACTGGTCGACAGTTACATATTTATCCTGTGACCGCCTAATGTACCTCCAGCAACAGAATCCAATGTTCTTTGCTGTTAGGTGAAAGCCTATTGCCTAATTTTTGGGGCCTGTACTGGGCAACAGTTCCATTTTTTTATCTCTAGCCACATAATCACACCCCTGTCTCACTCCTCTGCCTCTCATTATGGCGACGTATGAACTGCATTCACCATAAAGACCTTCTAATGTCACAGGGTCATGTGACTGTGCCCCCCACCCCATACTGTGTCCCTCACCCCGTACTGTGGCCCTTATACCCTGCATTGTGCCTTCTTACCACACCCTGTGAAGTGCCCCTTGTCATTCCCTGTACTGTGCCCTCTTATCCCCTTCTATCCGGTCACGGTATGGCGGTGTTATCCGGTCACTGTACAGAGGTGTTATCCGGTCAATGTATGGCAGTGGTATCCAATAACTGGATGGCCCTAACTGTATCCCTTTCCCTGCCCACGCCATCCTTTTTTAGACCTGGCATGAGCGGGAAAAATATGCAGATTGTGGTGCTAAGGACCTTTGCGCCACAATCTGTGTCAGAATTACGCCTAACATAGACATATTTCTATATAATAAATGACCACATAATTGTATTATTATTCGGTTGTAGGGATAATATCCTTATATTATATAGATTCTAGTGTATTATACTGTGCCCTGTATTTCCCAGTAGAAAAGTATCCTTGGGAAACAGAGTGCTCATCCCTGACCACCAGGACGAGGTAGCGCTCTGTCAGTACATGTTGGCCTCCCTTCTCCACCACGCTGCTCTGCTGTGTACTGGTGCTTATTCTGACACTAGTGCTGGGTTCACATCCTATTTTTGCCATCCATTTAATGCATACGAAAATCCTCTGCCGCACGTGTAAAAGTACCCTAAGCTCAGTGGCCACTTCCATCTGAGAACATCCTGCTTGAAGCCAATGGCGAGGTACTGTTGATCAATTGTTAGGTGTCATCTTGGTCTCATGATATCAAAATGCGAACAGCATGATGAGGAGGGCTGTTTAAATACCAATACCAGGAAATTTTGTGGGTGATTCATGGATCAAACAACTGTTATGAATTTTGCTGTTAAGCTCCTTGTTAGAGAACAGCAAGTTTTGCAAAAAGTACTGAAACATTGAACAGTTGGACATGTGCATTCAAGTTTAGAGAAGGTCACATTAAGTTCACCTGTAAAGGTTGGAGAGCATTTTAGGTTCATCCTGAAATTTTACCCACAAGCCAAATATCCCTATCTTTTTGTGAGTAGTATATAAATATATATATTTGCACTGTAATATTGGTTTTAGTGATTTAACATATTACAGTAAAATATATTTTCCAACTCATCATGCAAATTTATGAGTACTTTATGGTTCTGTATATAGATGTGAATTGTAGGCATTTATAATAATATAATAGTATAACATATAATACTGTATGCATATATGAAGTGTCATAGTAAGAGAATTTTGTAAGTACAACAGTGCCCTCTTGTGGCGAATTGGCTTTTAACTAGCAAGTGCCACTGCTACACTAGAAAACTGAAATGTGCACCAATTTGAAAAAGCTGTTTACTGAAAGACCCAATGCAAGAAGCAGAGCAGGATACTGTATTTTTACATTTTTTTTTTTTTGTATTTATGGAAAAGTTAAGCAGCAAAGTATACTGTAGCTCCACTCTTGGTTTAAATGTTTGAGAGCAATATTTGTATGCATTTATTTCCGTTAGCATTTAGGATATCATTATTTCTAGCATTTTAAAGGGGTTACTTTCTGATATTAAACAGGGTAAATGCAGTTTATAATGAACTAAATATGTTAAGTTTCCCCTACGAATCAGAAAAAGTGTGAATGAATACTATAGAGCAGGGTCCCCTAGTAAGAAGCCCCTTCCACTGCAAGAGACGTAGCTACTAGGGATGAGCGAACTCGAACTGTATAGTTCGGGTTCGTACCGAATTTTGGGGTGTCCGTGACACGGACCCGAACCCGGACATTTTCGTAAAAGTCCGGGTTCGGGTTCGGTGTTCGTCGCTTTCTTCGCGCTTTTGTGACGCTTTCTTGGCGCTTTTTGAAAGGCTGCAAAGCAGCCAATCAACAAGCGTCATACTACTTGCCCCAAGAGGCCATCACAGCCATGCCTACTATTGGCATGGCTGTGATTGGCCAGAGCACCATGTGACCCAGCCTCTATTTAAGCTGGAGTCACATAGCGCCGCCCGTCACTCTGCTCTGATTAGCGTAGGGAGAGGTTGCGGCTGCGACAGTAGGGCGAGATTAGGCAGATTAACTCCTCCAAAGGACTTGATTAACTGATCGATCTGCAGCTGTGGATCATTGAGCTGCTGATCCTCAATTGCTCACTGTTTTTAGGCTGCCCAGACCGTTTGTCAGTCACATTTTTCTGGGGTGATCGGCGGCCATTTTGTGTCTTGTGGTGCGCCAGCACAAGCTGCGACCAAGTGCATTTAACCCTCAATGGTGTGGTTGTTTTTTGGCTAAAGCCTACATCAGGGTGAAGCTGTCACACCAAGTGCATTTAACCAGCAATAGTCTGTTCATTTTTTGGCCATATACAAAATCAGGGGCAAGCTGCGCCTGTCACCAAGTGCATTTAACCCTCAATGGTGTGGTTGTTTTTTGGCTAAAGCCTACATCAGGGTGAAGCTGTCACACCAAGTGCATTTAACCAGCAATAGTCTGTTCATTTTTTGGCCATATACTAAATCAGGGGCAAGCTGCGCCTGTCACCAAGTGCATTTAACCCTCAATGGTGTGGTTGTTTTTTGGCTAAAGCCTACATCAGGGTGAAGCTGTCACACCAAGTGCATTTAACCAGCAATAGTCTGTTTATTTTTTGGCCATATCCCAGTCTAATTCTGTCACTAAATCCATACCGGTCACCCAGCGCCTAAATACTAGGCCTCAAATTTATATCCCGCTAAATCTGTCCTTAGTGCTGTAGCTGGGCGAGTTATTTAGTGTCCGTTCAAGCACATTTCTTGTTCTGGGTTGAAATACAATTCCCAATTTAGCAATTTCATAATTTAGTGGTTTCTGCTATATCAGAGCTATTTGAAATCTATCCCTAAAAGGGTATATAATATTCAAGGTGCACATTGGGTCATTCAGAATAACTTCACACACACCCGCTACTGTGTATTTCCAAGTCTAATTCTGGCACTAAACCCATACCTGTCACCCAGCGCCTAAATACTAGGCCTCAAATTTATATCCAGCTAAATCTGTCCCTAGTGCTGTAGCTGGGCGAGTTATTTAGTGTCCGTTCAAGCACATTTCTTGTTCTGGGTTGAAATACAATTCCCAATTTAGCAATTTCATAATTTAGTGGTTTCTGCTATATCAGAGCTATTTGAAATCTATCCCTAAAAGGGTATATAATATTCAAGGTGCACATTGGGTCATTCAGAATAACTTCACACACACCCGCTACTGTGTATTTCCAAGTCTAATTCTGGCACTAAACCCATACCTGTCACCCAGCGCCTAAATACTAGGCCTCAAATTTATATCCCGCTAAATCTGTCCTTAGTGCTGTAGCTGGGCGAGTTATTTAGTGTCCGTTCAAGCACATTTCTTGTTCTGGGTTGAAATACAATTCCCAATTTAGCAATTTCATAATTTAGTGGTTTCTGCTATATCAGAGCTATTTGAAATCTATCCCTAAAAGGGTATATAATATTCAAGGTGCACATTGGGTCATTCAGAATAACTTCACACACACCCGCTACTGTGTATTTCCAAGTCTAATTCTGGCACTAAACCCATACCTGTCACCCAGCGCCTAAATACTAGGCCTCAAATTTATATCCCGCTAAATCTGTCCTTAGTGCTGTAGCTGGGCGAGTTATTTAGTGTCCGTTCAAGCACATTTCTTGTTCTGGGTTGAAATACAATTCCCAATTTAGCAATTTCATAATTTAGTGGTTTCTGCTATATCAGAGCTATTTGAAATCTATCCCTAAAAGGGTATATAATATTCAAGGTGCACATTGGGTCATTCAGAATAACTTCACACACACCCGCTACTGTGTATTTCCAAGTCTAATTCTGGCACTAAACCCATACCTGTCACCCAGCGCCTAAATACTAGGCCTCAAATTTATATCCCGCTAAATCTGTCCTTAGTGCTGTAGCTGGGCGAGTTATTTAGTGTCCGTTCAAGCACATTTCTTGTTCTGGGTTGAAATACAATTCCCAATTTAGCAATTTCATAATTTAGTGGTTTCTGCTATATCAGAGCTATTTGAAATCTATCCCTAAAAGGGTATATAATATTCAAGGTGCACATTGGGTCATTCAGAATAACTTCACACACACCCGCTACTGTGTATTTCCAAGTCTAATTCTGGCACTAAACCCATACCTGTCACCCAGCGCCTAAATACTAGGCCTCAAATTTATATCCCGCTAAATCTGTCCCTAGTGCTGTAGCTGGGCGAGTTATTTAGTGTCCGTTCAAGCACATTTCTTGTTCTGGGTTGAAATACAATTCCCAATTTAGCAATTTCATAATTTAGTGGTTTCTGCTATATCAGAGCTATTTGAAATCTATCCCTAAAAGGGTATATAATATTCAAGGTGCACATTGGGTCATTCAGAATAACTTCACACACACCCGCTACTGTGTATTTCCAAGTCTAATTCTGGCACTAAACCCATACCTGTCACCCAGCGCCTAAATACTAGGCCTCAAATTTATATCCCGCTAAATCTGTCCCTAGTGCTGTAGCTGGGCGAGTTATTTAGTGTCCGTTCAAGCACATTTCTTGTTCTGGGTTGAAATACAATTCCCAATTTAGCAATTTCATAATTTAGTGGTTTCTGCTATATCAGAGCTATTTGAAATCTATCCCTAAAAGGGTATATAATATTCAAGGTGCACATTGGGTCATTCAGAATAACTTCACACACACCCGCTACTGTGTATTTCCAAGTCTAATTCTGGCACTAAACCCATACCTGTCACCCAGCGCCTAAATACTAGGCCTCAAATTTATATCCAGCTAAATCTGTCCCTAGTGCTGTAGCTGGGCGAGTTATTTAGTGTCCGTTCAAGCACATTTCTTGTTCTGGGTTGAAATACAATTCCCAATTTAGCAATTTCATAATTTAGTGGTTTCTGCTATATCAGAGCTATTTGAAATCTATCCCTAAAAGGGTATATAATATTCAAGGTGCACATTGGGTCATTCAGAATAACTTCACACACACCCGCTACTGTGTATTTCCAAGTCTAATTCTGGCACTAAACCCATACCTGTCACCCAGCGCCTAAATACTAGGCCTCAAATTTATATCCCGCTAAATCTGTCCTTAGTGCTGTAGCTGGGCGAGTTATTTAGTGTCCGTTCAAGCACATTTCTTGTTCTGGGTTGAAATACAATTCCCAATTTAGCAATTTCATAATTTAGTGGTTTCTGCTATATCAGAGCTATTTGAAATCTATCCCTAAAAGGGTATATAATATTCAAGGTGCACATTGGGTCATTCAGAATAACTTCACACACACCCGCTACTGTGTATTTCCAAGTCTAATTCTGGCACTAAACCCATACCTGTCACCCAGCGCCTAAATACTAGGCCTCAAATTTATATCCAGCTAAATCTGTCCCTAGTGCTGTAGCTGGGCGAGTTATTTAGTGTCCGTTCAAGCACATTTCTTGTTCTGGGTTGAAATACAATTCCCAATTTAGCAATTTCATAATTTAGTGGTTTCTGCTATATCAGAGCTATTTGAAATCTATCCCTAAAAGGGTATATAATATTCAAGGTGCACATTGGGTCATTCAGAATAACTTCACACACACCCGCTACTGTGTATTTCCAAGTCTAATTCTGGCACTAAACCCATACCTGTCACCCAGCGCCTAAATACTAGGCCTCAAATTTATATCCCGCTAAATCTGTCCCTAGTGCTGTAGCTGGGCGAGTTATTTAGTGTCCGTTCAAGCACATTTCTTGTTCTGGGTTGAAATACAATTCCCAATTTAGCAATTTCATAATTTAGTGGTTTCTGCTATATCAGAGCTATTTGAAATCTATCCCTAAAAGGGTATATAATATTCAAGGTGCACATTGGGTCATTCAGAATAACTTCACACACACCCGCTACTGTGTATTTCCAAGTCTAATTCTGGCACTAAACCCATACCTGTCACCCAGCGCCTAAATACTAGGCCTCAAATTTATATCCCGCTAAATCTGTCCCTAGTGCTGTAGCTGGGCGAGTTATTTAGTGTCCGTTCAAGCACATTTCTTGTTCTGGGTTGAAATACAATTCCCAATTTAGCAATTTCATAATTTAGTGGTTTCTGCTATATCAGAGCTATTTGAAATCTATCCCTAAAAGGGTATATAATATTCAAGGTGCACATTGGGTCATTCAGAATAACTTCACACACACCCGCTACTGTGTATTTCCAAGTCTAATTCTGGCACTAAACCCATACCTGTCACCCAGCGCCTAAATACTAGGCCTCAAATTTATATCCAGCTAAATCTGTCCTTAGTGCTGTAGCTGGGCGAGTTATTTAGTGTCCGTTCAAGCACATTTCTTGTTCTGGGTTGAAATACAATTCCCAATTTAGCAATTTCATAATTTAGTGGTTTCTGCTATATCAGAGCTATTTGAAATCTATCCCTAAAAGGGTATATAATATTCAAGGTGCACATTGGGTCATTCAGAATAACTTCACACACACCCGCTACTGTGTATTTCCAAGTCTAATTCTGGCACTAAACCCATACCTGTCACCCAGCGCCTAAATACTAGGCCTCAAATTTATATCCAGCTAAATCTGTCCCTAGTGCTGTAGCTGGGCGAGTTATTTAGTGTCCGTTCAAGCACATTTCTTGTTCTGGGTTGAAATACAATTCCCAATTTAGCAATTTCATAATTTAGTGGTTTCTGCTATATCAGAGCTATTTGAAATCTATCCCTAAAAGGGTATATAATATTCAAGGTGCACATTGGGTCATTCAGAATAACTTCACACACACCCGCTACTGTGTATTTCCAAGTCTAATTCTGGCACTAAACCCATACCTGTCACCCAGCGCCTAAATACTAGGCCTCAAATTTATATCCCGCTAAATCTGTCCCTAGTGCTGTAGCTGGGCGAGTTATTTAGTGTCCGTTCAAGCACATTTCTTGTTCTGGGTTGAAATACAATTCCCAATTTAGCAATTTCATAATTTAGTGGTTTCTGCTATATCAGAGCTATTTGAAATCTATCCCTAAAAGGGTATATAATATTCAAGGTGCACATTGGGTCATTCAGAATAACTTCACACACCCGCTACTGTGCATTTCCAAATCTAATTCTGTCACTAAACCCATACCTGTCACCCAGCGCCTAAATACTAGGCCTCAAATTTATATCCCGCTAAATCTCTCGTTACCGCTGTCCTGTTGTGGCTGGGAAAGTTATTTAGTGTCCGTCAAAGCACATTTTTTGTTCTGGGTTGAAATACAATTCCCAATTTAGCAATTTCATAATTTAGTCGTTTCTGCTATATCAGAGCTATTTGAAATCTATCCCTAAAAGGGTAGATCATATTGAAGGTGCACATAGGGTCATTCAGAATAACTTCACACACACGCTTCTGTGCATTTCCAAGTCTAATTCTGTCACTAAATCCATACCGGTCACCCAGCGCCTAAATACTAGGCCTCAAATTTATATCCCGCTGAATTTGAATACAATACATTGGGCCAAATAATATATTTGTTGTTGTGGTGAACCATAACAATGAGAAAAACATCTAGTAAGGGACGCGGACGTGGACATGGTCGTGGTGGTGTTAGTGGACCCTCTGGTGCTGGGAGAGGACGTGGCCGTTCTGCCACATCCACACGTCCTAGTGTACCAACTACCTCAGGTCCCAGTAGCCGCCAGAATTTACAGCGATATATGGTGGGGCCCAATGCCGTTCTAAGGATGGTAAGGCCTGAGCAGGTACAGGCATTAGTCAATTGGGTGGCCGACAGTGGATCCAGCACGTTCACATTATCTCCCACCCAGTCTTCTGCAGAAAGCGCACAGATGGCGCCTGAAAACCAACCCCATCAGTCTGTCACATCACCCCCATGCATACCAGGGAAACTGTCTCAGCCTCAAGTTATGCAGCAGTCTCTTATGCTGTTTGAAGACTCCGCTGGCAGGGTTTCCCAAGGGCATCCACCTAGCCCTTCCCCAGCGGTGAAAGACATAGAATGCACTGACGCACAACCACTTATGTTTCCTGATGATGAGGACATGGGAATACCACCTCAGCATGTCTCTGATGATGACGAAACACAGGTGCCAACTGCTGCGTCTTTCTGCAGTGTGCAGACTGAACAGGAGGTCAGGGATCAAGACTGGGTGGAAGACGATGCAGGGGACGATGAGGTCCTAGACCCCACATGGAATGAAGGTCGTGCCACTGACTTTCACAGTTCGGAGGAAGAGGCAGTGGTGAGACCGAGCCAACAGCGTAGCAAAAGAGGGAGCAGTGGGCAAAAGCAGAACACCCGCCGCCAAGAGACTCCGCCTGCTACTGACCGCCGCCATCTGGGACCGAGCACCCCAAAGGCAGCTTCAAGGAGTTCCCTGGCATGGCACTTCTTCAAACAATGTGCTGACGACAAGACCCGAGTGGTTTGCACGCTGTGCCATCAGAGCCTGAAGCGAGGCATTAACGTTCTGAACCTGAGCACAACCTGCATGACCAGGCACCTGCATGCAAAGCATGAACTGCAGTGGAGTAAACACCTTAAAACCAAGGAAGTCACTCAGGCTCCCCCTGCTACCTCTTCTGCTGCTGCCGCCTCGGCCTATTCTGCTGCTGCCGCCTCGGCCTCTTCCTCCGCCTCTGGAGGAACGTTGGCACCTGCCGCCCAGCAAACAGGGGATGTACCACCAACACCACCACCACCACCTCCGTCACCAAGCGTCTCAACCATGTCACACGCCAGCGTTCAGCTCTCCATCTCACAAACATTTGATAGAAAGCGTAAATTCCCACCTAGCCACCCTCGATCCCTGGCCCTGAATGCCAGCATTTCTAAACTACTGGCCTATGAAATGCTGTCATTTAGGCTGGTGGACACAGACAGCTTCAAACAGCTCATGTCGCTTGCTGTCCCACAGTATGTTGTTCCCAGCCGGCACTACTTCTCCAAGAGAGCCGTGCCTTCCCTGCACAACCAAGTATCCGATAAAATCAAGTGTGCACTGCGCAACGCCATCTGTGGCAAGGTCCACCTAACCACAGATACGTGGACCAGTAAGCACGGCCAGGGACGCTATATCTCCCTAACTGCACACTGGGTAAATGTAGTGGCAGCTGGGCCCCAGGCGGAGAGCTGTTTGGCGCACGTCCTTCCGCCGCCAAGGATCGCAGGGCAACATTCTTTGCCTCCTGTTGCCACCTCCTCCTTCTCGGCTTCCTCCTCCTCTTCTTCCACCTGCTCATCCAGTCAGCCACACACCTTCACCACCAACTTCAGCACAGCCCGGGGTAAACGTCAGCAGGCCATTCTGAAACTCATATGTTTGGGGGACAGGCCCCACACCGCACAGGAGTTGTGGCGGGGTATAGAACAACAGACCGACGAGTGGTTGCTGCCGGTGAGCCTCAAGCCCGGCCTGGTGGTGTGTGATAATGGGCGAAATCTCGTTGCAGCTCTGGGACTAGCCAATTTGACGCACATCCCTTGCTTGGCGCATGTGCTGAATTTGGTGGTGCAGAAGTTCATTCACAACTACCCCGACATGTCAGAGCTGCTGCATAAAGTGCGGGCCGTCTGTTCGCGCTTCCGGCGTTCACATCCTGCTGCTGCTCGCCTGTCTGCGCTACAGCGTAACTTCGGCCTTCCCGCTCACCGCCTCATATGCGACGTGCCCACCAGGTGGAACTCCACCTTGCACATGCTGGACAGACTGTGCGAGCAGCAGCAGGCCATAGTGGAGTTTCAGCTGCAGCACGCACGGGTCAGTCGCACTACAGAACAGCACCACTTCACCACCAATGACTGGGCCTCCATGCGAGACCTGTGTGCCCTGTTGCGCTGTTTCGAGTACTCCACCAACATGGCCAGTGGCGATGACACCGTTATCAGCGTTACAATACCACTTCTATGTCTCCTTGAGAAAACACTTAGGGCGATGATGGAAGAGGAGGTGGCCCAGGAGGAGGAGGAGGAGGAGGAAGAGGGGTCATTTTTAGCACTTTCAGGCCAGTCTCTTCGAAGTGACTCAGAGGGAGGTTTTTGGCAACAGCAGAGGCCAGGTACAAATGTGGCCAGCCAGGGCCCACTACTGGAGGACGAGGATGAGGAGGAGGTGGAGGAGGATGAGGATGAAGCATGGTCACAGCGGGGTGGCACCCAACGCAGCTCGGGTCCATCACTGGTGCGTGGCTGGGGGGAAAGGCAGGACGATGACGATACGCCTCCCACAGAGGACAGCTTGTCCTTACCCCTGGGCAGCCTGGCACACATGAGCGACTACATGCTGCAGTGCCTGCGCAACGACAGCAGAGTTGCCCACATTTTAACCTGTGCGGACTACTGGGTTGCCACCCTGCTGGATCCACGCTACAAAGACAATGTGCCCACCTTACTTCCTGCACTGGAGCGTGATAGGAAGATGCGCGAGTACAAGCGCACGTTGGTAGACGCGCTACTGAGAGCATTCCCAAATGTCACAGGGGAACAAGTGGAAGCCCAAGGCCAAGGCAGAGGAGGAGCAAGAGGTCGCCAAGGCAGCTGTGTCACGGCCAGCTCCTCTGAGGGCAGGGTTAGCATGGCAGAGATGTGGAAAACTTTTGTCAACACGCCACAGCTAACTGCACCACCACCTGATACGCAACGTGTTAGCAGGAGGCAACATTTCACTAACATGGTGGAACAGTACGTGTGCACACCCCTCCACGTACTGACTGATGGTTCGGCCCCATTCAACTTCTGGGTCTCTAAATTGTCCACGTGGCCAGAGCTAGCCTTTTATGCCTTGGAGGTGCTGGCCTGCCCGGCAGCCAGCGTTTTGTCTGAACGTGTATTCAGCACGGCAGGGGGCGTCATTACAGACAAACGCAGCCGCCTGTCTACAGCCAATGTGGACAAGCTGACGTTCATAAAAATGAACCAGGCATGGATCCCACAGGACCTGTCCGTCCCTTGTCCAGATTAGACATTAACTACCTCCCCATAACCATATATTATTGGACTCCAGGGCACTTCCTCATTCAATCCTATTTTTATTTTCATTTTACCATTATATTGCGAGGCTACCCAAAGTTGAATGAACCTCTCCTCTGCCTGTGTGCTAGGCCTAAATATATGCCAATGGACTGTTGCAGTGGTGGGTGACGTGAAGCCTCATTCTCTGCTATGACATGCAGACTAATTCTCTGCTGACATGAAGACAGATTCTCTGTTACGGGACCTCCCTCCTCTGCCTGGGTGCTGGGCCTAAATATATGCCAATGGACTGTTGCAGTGGTGGGTGACGTGAAGCCTGATTCTCTGCTATGACATGCAGACTAATTCTCTGCTGACATGAAGACAGATTCTCTGTTACGGGACCTCTCTCCTCTGCCTGTGTGTGTGCTGGGCCTAAATATATGCCAATGGACTGTTGCAGTGGTGGCTGACGTGAAGCCTCATTCTCTGCTATGACATGCAGACTAATTCTCTGCTGACATGAAGCCAGATTGTCTGTTACGGGACCTCTCTCCTCTGCCTGTGTGTGTGCTGGGCCTAAATATATGCCAATGGACTGTTGCAGTGGTGGCTGACGTGAAGCCTCATTCTCTGCTATGACATGCAGACTAATTCTCTGCTGACATGAAGACAGATTCTCTGTTACGGGACCTCTCTCCTCTGCCTGTGTGTGTGCTGGGCCTAAATATATGCCAATGGACTGTTGCAGTGGTGGCTGACGTGAAGCCTCATTCTCTGCTATGACATGCAGACTAATTCTCTGCTGACATGAAGACAGATTCTCTGTTACGGGACCTCCCTCCTCTGCCTGGGTGCTGGGCCTAAATATATGCCAATGGACTGTTGCAGTGGTGGCTGACGTGAAGCCTCATTCTCTGCTATGACATGCAGACTAATTCTCTGCTGACATGAAGACAGATTCTCTGTTACGGGACCTCCCTCCTCTGCCTGGGTGCTGGGCCTAAATATATGCCAATGGACTGTTGCAGTGGTGGGTGACGTGAAGCCTCATTCTCTGCTATGACATGCAGACTGATTCTCTGCTGACATGAAGACAGATTCTCTGTTACGGGACCTCTCTCCTCTGCCTGGGTGCCGGGGCCTAAATATCTGAGAATGGACTGTTCCAGTGGTGGGTGACGGGAAGCCAGATTCTCTGCTATGGAACCTCTCTCCAATTGATTTTGGTTAATTTTTATTTATTTAATTTTTATTTTAATTCATTTCCCTATCCACATTTGTTTGCAGGGGATTTACCTACATGTTGCTGCCTTTTGCAGCCCTCTAGCTCTTTCCTGGGCTGTTTTACAGCCTTTTTAGTGCCGAAAAGTTCGGGTCCCCATTGACTTCAATGGGGTTCGGGTTCGGGACGAAGTTCGGATCGGGTTCGGATCCCGAACCCGAACATTTCCGGGATGTTCGGCCGAACTTCTCGAACCCGAACATCCAGGTGTTCGCTCAACTCTAGTAGCTACACATTTTTTTTGACTGTGGGGAAATTATAGAGAGAAACATTTGTTTTCTCAATATAATTATGTACTAGTTAGCTACAATTACTCAGGGGGTTGGTTTTGCCTTCCTCTAGATAGAACAGGTAGCTCAAGAAAGGTTGAACTTGATAAATACCTTTTAATAACCAAATGAAGGCCTCTTTCACATTTCCATGTCCGTTTGATGTTTTAATATATGCAAATAAGCATCTAGGAGCAACGGGGGCGTTGACATTACTCCTATAGGCTCTGCTCACTCTGGAACTGCTGCACCCCATACAATGTGATTGACAGGGCCTGGCAGTGTAAACATGGTCACGCCCGGTCCTGAAGTCTCTTGTTTCAGTTAAGCCTCATTCACACGTCAGTGTTTGGTCAGTGATTTCTATCAGTGATTTTGAGCCAAAACCAGGTGCTGCTCTAAAGACAGAACAGGAGCAGATCTTTCCCTTAAACCTTATGTCTGTGGAGGATCCACTCCTGGTTTTGGCTCAAAATTACTGATGGAAATCACTGACCAAAACACTGACTGTGTGAATGAGGCTTTACTGGCACAGGTTCAGTACTGGTAAGAGACTCGCTGGCAGTTCTCTTCTATACTGCTAGCCTCTTTCTTGTACTGTATCTACGACAGATACTGAAGCACATGGCACGACCCAAGACTTTAGGAGAAATCAGGGCCAGTTGTGATCACGTTTATATTGTCTGGAACTGTCAATCAAAGTGTAGAAGGTGCTGCAGAGAGAGCTGAGCCTCTAGGTGTAAGACAATGCCCCCAGTGATCCTACAGGTTCATTAGCATATTTTAAAATATCACTTTTCTCACCAATGCGGCACGTATGAACATGGGACCAACACAGATGTCTTCAGTTACCAAGCGCACATACAACAGGTCAGTCAGTGTCATAGGTACAAATCTGCTGACAGATGCCCTGCTGACACCTTTGTGGACAATTGTTTAAATTGGTCTTTATTAACAATTTTAATCTATATTCCCTGTGTAACATTATTATCTGTATATTTGAAGATCAGCAGGTTCTGTGTTTACATTAAAAATCATCACCTGACGCTCATGGAAATCCCTATTCTGTGATCTTCTGAAGCTCCTAAACACTTATGTCAGCCAGATTCTTATCAGTGTGACAAGAATTAAGTATTTATAAGCTGTGGAGTTCAAAGAACAGGGCTATAGACTAAGCAGGCAGTTCGGGTAAATAGAAACTGACAAGCTGCAGATGCACTTAATTAACCCCGGCGATACAAGAACAGCTGGACATTTAATAATAAAGACCAATTGAAAAGATGATTTTAGCCCCAAATGAGTAGAATGCAATAATTTTAAAATAATTGCACCAAAAGGTGTTCATAGCCTTTAATCTTTTCCCAATGTCTGCTGTACATATACAGCAGATGTCGGATCTTTAAATATGGCACACACTCAAACAGCAAACACCTGTGGCTAATGTCTGAGATTGTTGATAATGTTAATAGCATACATTTAACCCCTCTGATGCCCAGTTCAAATGTGACCATCACATGAGAGGTAAAAAAATTGATGTGATTTCACTTTCTCAGATTGGGGATGACGTTAGTTAACAGTGATAGGCAAGAGCCTGAAAAAGGCTTCTAGGCCTTTTACTATTAGTATATTCCAATGCAGGCCTGCAGGTGACAACAAGGCATTGGAATATACTGATTTTTGTATTCCATAATGGATAAAATCCCAATTCCACCCCATTTCTAGTTCCCCACTACTTTTTATGCAATATTAAAAAGTGCCATTAGAAAGTACAACTTGTTTGGCAGAAAACAAGTTGTCATATGGCTATATGAACAAAAATATAATAAAATAAAAAAGGTATGGCTCTGGGGAGGCAGGGAGTAAAAAAAGCAAAAGTGGAAAAATGGAAAATCACCAAATCAGGAACAGGGTAAAGCTATCACATTCAGGACAATTTTTTATGATTGTATTTTACTCATTTTGTTAAATATTTTCAGCCTTTTGTGTGGTACATGTGGTTAAAAATCAGTCTATTTGAAGACTTCCCTCTTAACCACCTCAGCTCCACTAGCTTAAACCCCCTTAATGACCAGACTACTTTTTACAATTCTGCACTACACTACTTTCACTGTTTATTGCTCGGTCATACAACTTAACACCCAAATGAATTTTACCTCCTTTTCTTCTCACTAATAGAGCTTTCATTTGGTGGTATTTCATTGCTGCTGACATTTTTACTTTTTTTGTTATTAATCAAAAGTTACCGATTTTTTTTTTGCAAAAAAATTACTGTCACGAGGGTATCGAGAACCACGCCTGACTCCGTTATACCCGGGGTCAGGAAGTCGCAGCGGTTGGCTGCACGCTCTATTTAAGATAGGGCTGTTTTCCTTATGGTAGCTTTCTGGGTTTGCTTTGCAAACCCTTTTGGCTCACTCAGGGATCCGTAGCTCCTTCTCCTCAGCTGTTCCTTGTCCAGCACTCCCAAACCTCCTTATATTCCTCTCTCACACTTCTCTGGTTGCCAGAGATAGAGCTTCCTGCCTGGACATCTATTCTGACCCACTGGAGCTGTGTTGCTGCGTTCTCGGATGGTTGTTTCAGAACGCTACCCTCCGGATCCCTGTTGGACCTTTGTGGACTGCTGTGGTCGCCCACCTGGGTGTTTGTGTTTGTTTGTATTTGTCTGTCCTCTCCCTGGTGTTTCCCTCTTAGTGCAGTGGTGCGGACTAGCGATCCCACCGGCCCGTTCACTATCTAGGGCTCATTTCAGGGAAAGCCAGGGTTTAGGCACGTGATCGCCGCACGGGTGAGGAACCCGTCTAGGGATGTCAGGGCAGTCAGGTGCCAGCCGCAAGGTGAGTTAGGGGTCACCACCTTTCCCTCTCCCTTGGGCAGGGCTTTCCCTGTTTTCCTCCCTGTGTGTGACGCCGGTCATTACAATTACATTTTTCACTTTCAGTTGTAAAATTTTTCAAATAAAACTACATTTATATATAAATTTTTATCTAAATATATTGTTCTACATGTCTTTGATTAAAAAAAAATGCAATAAGTGTATATTTGTTGGTTTGGGTAAAAGTTATAGCGTTTACAAACTATGGTACAAAAATGTGAATTTCCGCATTTTGAAGCAGCTCTGACTTTCTGAGCACCTGTCATGTTTCCTGAGGTTCTACAATGCCCAGACAGTAGAAAAAACCCACAAATGACCCCATTTCGGAAAGTAGACACCCTAAGGTATTCGCTGATGGGCATAGTGAGTTTATAGAACTTATACATATACCCATGCTGGGTGAGAGAAATATCTCTCTAAAAGACAACTTTTCCCATTTTTTTATACAAAGTTGGCATTTGACAGAGATATTTATCTCACCCAGCATGGGTATATGTAAAAAGACACCCCAAAACACATTGCCCAACTTCTCCTGAGTACGGCGATACCACATGTGTGACACTTTTTTGCAGCCTAGGTGGGCAAAGGGGCCCACATTCCAAAGAGCACCTTTAGGATTTCACAGGGCATTTTTTACACATTTTGATTTCAAACTACTTCTCACGCATTAGGGCCCCTAAAATGCCAGGGCAGTATAACTATCCCACAAGTGACCCCATTTTGGAAAGAAGACACACCAAGGTATTTTGTGATGGGCATAGTGAGTTCATGGAAGTTTTTATTTTTTGTCACAAGTTAGTGGAATATTAGACTTTGTAAGAAAAAAAAAAATCATCATTTTCCACTAACTTGTGCCCAAAAAAAAAAAAATCTAGGGGGGCAATGTGCAAATCGCCCAGAGATGTGGCGAAGTACATTATGCACTTTGTCCCACGTGAAAGGAGAGGTTTGCAGCAGCTGTGAGTGAAAGGGCCCTAACAGTCCTGTGTGCCTGTCCTGTGTAACGCAATCCCTATGCTAATAGTGTACCTGTGTGTGGTACTTCCGGAAACACTCCCCTAAGCATAGGGTAGGGTGGTCAGGGCAGTCAGGACAGAAATAGCGGGTGTCACGCCTTATTCCACTCCTGCTACAGACACAACATCTTTTTCGGGGTTGCGCTTGGGTTGAGGTACCAGCAACGACATTGGGGAAATGTCGCTCGTGTAGACGGCTCACTACACTGGTGGATGGGGCCACGGAACCTCCTGGATACATGAGGTTCTCGATGATCTCTTCCTGAAATTTGAGGAAGGATCCTGTTCTCCCAGCCTTACTGTAGAGAATAAAACTATTATATACAGCCAATTGAATTAAATATACACACACCTTTTTATACCAGCGTCTGGTGCGGCGGGGCACTAAATAAGGAGCCAACATATGGTCATTGAAGTCCACCCCTCCCATGAGCAAATTATAGTCGTGGACCGAGAGGGGCTTTTCAATGACAGTGGTTGCTCGTTCTATTTGTATTGTCGTGTCTGCGTGAATGGAGGAGAGCATGTAAACGTCACGCTTGTCTCTCTATTTCACCGCGAGCAGTTCTTCGTTACACAAGGCAGCCCTCTCCCCCCTTGCAAGACGGGTGGTAACGAGCCATTGGGGGAAGCCCCGGCGACTAGGTCGCGCGGTGCCACAGCAGCCAATCTGTTCTAGGAACAAATGCCTGAAGAGAGGCACACTTGTGTAGAAATTGTCCACATAAAGATGGTACCCCTTGCCAAATAAGGGTGACACCAAGTCCCAGACTGTCTTCCCACTGCTCCCCAGGTAGTCAGGGCAACCGACCGGCTTCAGGGTCTGATCTTTACCCTCATAGACACAAAATTTGTGCGTAAAGCCTGTGGCTCTTTCACAGAGCTTATACAATTTGACCCCATACCGGGCGCGCTTGCTTGGGATGTATTGTTTGAAGCCAAGGCACCCGGTAAAATGTATAAGGGACTCGTCTATGCAGATGTTTTGCTCAGGAGTATACAAATCTGCAAATTTGTTGTTGAAGTGTCTATGAGGGGCCGGATGTTGTAGAGCCGGTCAAAAGCTGGGTGGCCTCTGGGACGGAGGTGCTGTTGTCACTAAAGTGCAGGAAACGCAGGATGGCCTCAAATTGTGCCCTGGACATGGCAGCAGAGAACATGGGCATGTGATGAATTGGGTTCGTGGACCAATATGACCGCAATTCATGCTTTTTTGTTAGGCCCATGTTGAGGAGAAGGCCCAGAATTTTTTTTAATTCAGAAACTTGGACGGGTTTCCACCGGAAAGACTGGGCATAATAGCTTCCCGGGTTGGCGGCTATAAATTGAGTGGCATACCGATTTATTTCTGCCACGACTAAGTCCAAGAGCTCCGCAGTCAAGAACAGCTCAAAAAGTCCCAGTGCTGAACCGATCCGAGCTGTCTCAACCTGAAGTCCAGACTGGGCGGTTAAAGGGGGTACTACTGGTGCGGCTGAAGTTGGGGGCTGCCAAACAGGGTTTGCCAGCACCTCAGGTACTCTAGAGGCTCTACGGGCCTGTCTGTGCAGTGGCTGCGACTGGGGAACTACTGCACGTGCCACCGTACCAGCTTCAACTGCCCTTCTGGTGCTCGCCACTTCACCATGTTGTACGGCAGTGCTGGTACTAGGTCCAGGATGGGCTGCGCTGCTGGTGTATGCCTCACCACGTAATCCGACAGCGCTAGCCCCACTCTGCTGCCCTTGAAGCGGATCCTGCGCAATCTGTGATCTAGCAACACGGGGCCGGGTACGCCTGGTGGTATCAGGGACCTCAACCTCCTCGTCCAAACTTTGGGTCAGACTGCAACTGCTTTCTACAGGTTCATATTCTGACCCGCTGGATTCGTCAGATGAGGGTTCCTATTCCTCATCCGACTGGGTTAGAAGCCTGTAGGCCTCTTCAGAAGAATACCCCTTATTTGCCATTTGGTCAACTAAATTTAGGGGGTTATCCCTGAGACTGCCCAAGAAAAAAAGCAAGCCTGTCTTACAAATGGGAGGCTAGCGAAGTACCGGAAGCCGCTGCGATTGATAAAAAATATCAAAACATTATTTTTTTTTATTGCCGCAGCGCTTGTAAAGTGATTGTGCAGTGATTAAAAAATATATATTTTTGTCACTGCGGCGGGGCGGGCGTGGGTGAACGCACATGTGGGCGACCGATCAGGCCTGATCGGGCAAACACTGCATTTTGGGTGGAGGGCGAGCTAAGGTGACATTAATACTATTATAGATCTGACTGTGATCAGTTCTGATCACTTACAGATACTATAAAAGTACCAATGCTAATTAGCGATGCGCTAATCAGCGAATCAGTGACTGCGGTGCGGTGGGCTGGGCTCTAACCGACGCTAACTGCCTAACAAAGTGACAGTTTACACTGATCACTTTTTTCCCTTTCACTAGGTGATTGACAGGGGCGATCAAGTGGTGATCAAGGGGTTAATTGGGGTGATGGGGGGTGATCTGGGGCTAAGTGTACTGTTGGTTTGTACTCACTGTGAACTGTGCTCCTCTGCTAGAACCAACCGACGAAAAGGACCAGCAGAGGAGCACAGAAGCCATTTAACACCTTATATTTATAAATATAAAGTTTTATATGGCTTCTGATTCGTTTTTTGGAAAATCATCAGCCTGCCAGCGACGATCATTGGCTGGTAGGCTGATTACGAACTTGTCCTCTAACTTTTGCCGGCCCGCGGTGCCTGAGTCAGCCGCCTCCGGAACGCGATCCTGCGTTAGACGGTCCGGAGGCGGTTAAGTCCTGTCATGTGAAGCCTTATCTCTTATCTCTTGATCTCATAAACACTAATTTATAATAATAGGTCATGATTTACTGTTCTGTACAGGTAACTTTTCAGTAGCTATTATCATTATCACCACAGGCAGAATTACAATGACAAGTAACACCTAGGTATAGATAAGACAGGATCCACCGATCACAGTAAGTGATATCACAGCTTTTCAACTCCCTCCAGACCTCTGCACAGGGCATGCCTAGAAAACTCTCCAATAGAAATCATTGGGGTCAGCTCCTGTTCATTGTGTCTATGGCCCATGTGGCTAGTCTCAAATGACAGGAAGTCTGGAAGTCTTAACATATTTTAGTGGCCAGGATTATATACATATATATATATATATTGTGGGGATTTGCTCTGGTAGGCAGCTTAGTGGACGCAGTATAGAGGCAATCACAATGTCTTTAACTTAAATAGTTCAGTGTTTATTCACACAGAAGGCAAAACAAAATAACAGTTCGCAGTGTTGATGTATGTTCACACCATGGAAAGTCCACAGAACACAAACGTTCACCTTGTTAGCGGTTTTTCATCAGCCATCCACAGCAGACTTTAGGGGTCTGTTTTCCAGAAATGCTGCTCTCAGTCCTTTAGCATGGCACACCTCATGCAGATCCCAAAACCACAGAGTCTCCAGAGCTTCACTGTGAAATGGAGGATAATCCACACCCAGCTGAGACTGCTGGCTGGGTTTTTACATCCCAAACCAAAACCCGGCCTGGAACGTGGGGAGCAACCACCCACCATGCACTTTGGCTGCTCCCAGTAAGAGCCGGCCTGGATTGGCTCTACAGCCATACTAAATAAATAGTGTCAGTCAGTACTAACTGCCGTTGACACTTAAAATTAACAATTCTTACCTCACCGAGGACAGGAATCTCGGTGACACATACCTTCCATCAATGATGGACGCTTGTGCCTTCCTACAATATATATATATATATATATATATATATATATATCTATAGTGACATGGAAAAATTAATTAAAAAAGAAATTCATAAAAAAATATGTTTAATGTGATTTACATAAAACGTGATAGGTTTTCTAATGACAAATTCTCTTTAAAGAGTTTGGAAGGGGCTGGATACAGTCCTAGGGGATGTCGGGTGTCATGTGCAACTTTTCAGGGCAATTAGAGCAGAATTTATATGGATCAAATAGGACTAAAAAAAATTTGGGGAAATTTGCTTTTCTTTTATTACTTGCTTCACAGTGCCAAATAGGTTTTCTGGGAAGTAATAAAAAAAAAAAAGAGAGGAATGGGTTAAAAATAAGAAATATTCTTTGCTCACCTCACTAATACCCTGCAGCTGATATTCCAGTGCTGATCTTGTCCTGTGGCTCTCCACTTCCTGGTTCCAGGCTCGACAAACAGGAAATGGCTTGGACTGCCTACATAGCCAATCACTATCTTTTCCTAGCATTTTCATTGTTTCAGACCAGGACAGGAAATATAGAGCAGCAGGGACCAAAGCAATGTAGGAACGGCAATGACAGGGGATCGTGAAAGTGTGCAAATCTTTTCTGCCTCTAATGCTACCTGATGTAAGCTGTTCTATAAGTTCATGTTCAACCTTTTAAAAGGTCTTGAGACATGACTTGGATAATAATTAAGCCAGCACCTCATCTGCAGACAGCTGTTTTGGGCTGGTAATAACCGCTAATTAACCCAATTACACCAGTACTCTCTGCTCTGCACTGATTAGGGGCAATCTTGCCAAAACAGCTGTCTTCAGATGAGGTGCTGGCTTAATTATTATCTAAGTTATGTCTCAAGACCTTTTTAAAAGGTCAAACATTGACTTATAGGACAGCTACCTTACATCTGGTAGCATTAGAGGCAGAGCTAGTTAAGAGCTCATTTGCATACCTTCTTCCCAGAATTCCAGAGAAGCATTGCTTTGCCTATAAGACACCTCAGGCCATTTAAGACGCTGTCTCTAAATCTTCTTTCTTATTTTTAGCATGTTCTGGCCCAATTATTTTTTTTGTTCATTCTCCACAGAATACCCCTATAAAGATAGGCGCACCATGTGTCCTAGTTAAACTTAAGAAGGACACCCTTCAGGCATACAGTATATTTTACTATTAAAGGGGTTGTCCGAGTTATTTTTTTGTTCTATGTTCCTAACTGGGCAAATATAACAGCTTTCCAATTGACTCACTTTATCTCCAGTGGCTGGTTTCTCAGATTTCACTGAGGGTCACATGACCTGTGATGTCAGCTTCTCTCCCTGCTCTGATAAAGGTCGTTTACAAGCCTGTAAAGGAGACGTCACTGTGCTGGCCACGCCCCCCTTCACTGCCGTCTACTCTCTGCTAGGACTGTGTGTATTAGCAGTGTCATTATACAGGTGGGACATGTAGTTCTACACCTACAAGTTGCTGTTGATTCTTCCAGCACTCAGTCTCCCAGCAGGCAGACATGTCACTCAGGGCAGCTCTTGTAACCACTCCCTTAGCAGTGTCATTATACAGCTGGGACTTGTAGTCCTACACATACAACATGCTGCAGAGTCTCCTAGCAGGCAGACATGTCACTCAGGGCAGCTCTTGTATCCACTCCCTTAGGCCTCATGCACACGACCGTATGTTTTTGCGGTCCGTTTTAAACGGATCCGTTGTTCCGTTTTTTGTTTCCGCGTTGCTTCCGTTTCCGTTCCGTTTCCGTTCCTTATTTTTTAAAAACAATATCCGTATGGTTTCAGTACACGATCCGTTTTTTGCGGATCGCAAACGGAACAAAAAAAAGGTGTGAACATCATTTTAGAACACATCCCCTTTTTCACTCCCCTTATTTAACTTGGTCATCTGCGACTTGTTACTCCAATCTCATCAGCTTGTTGCAGCATTGAGAGCGTACTTGGAATCCTGTGTTTGGCAGACATTGGATTGTGGCTACAATTTTCTGTTGTATCATGGCTGAGGAGGAACTGGTTCTCTTGTGCTGGCTGATTTCTCAGGGACAGGAACAGCAGCCAACTATGCTGAACCTGGAACCGAGGAGGAGGAGGCATTGGGTTCACCCAATTCTCTGTCAGCGGCGCAGGAAGGGTCATTTCCACACGCTGTACATGGATCTGCGACAGCATCCTGAGAAATTTCATGGGTTCTGTCGTATGTCTGTGAGCAGCTTTGATTTGTTGTTGGCGTCTCTGCGTCCTGGCCTAACCTACCAGGACACTAATATGAGGCGCTGCATTTCTCCTGAGGAACGGCTCATCGTCACGTTGAGGTATGGATATTTCATATGATTTATATGTTTGTGTGATAGTTTAGATGCAATGTGATTATGAGTATATAGTAGTCTAAAATTGTTGTTGTTAAAGACCAGGCATGCTCAACCTGCGGCCCTCCAGCTGTGGCAAAAGGACAACTCCCAGCATGGCCCAACAGCCTACAGCTATCAGCCTACAGTAGGGCATTGTGGGAGTTGTAGTTTTACAACAGCTGGAGGGTCGTAGGTTGAGCATGACTGTTATAGTATATACTGTATGTGTTGCATGACTGTTTTTATGTTTGTGTCTTCCAGATTTTTGGCTACTGGGAATTCATTTGTATCTCTGCATTTTGAGTTCCTGCTGGGAGTCTCGACTATTTCTCGGATAGTTCGTCAAACCAGTGATTTGATTTGGCAGCAACTCCGGGGAGTGGTGATGCCAGAGCCCAAGGCTGAGGATTGGATCCGAATTGCTGATGGTTTTTATGTAGATGCGCAGTTTCCTAACTGCATTGGGGCACTGGATGGCAAACACATACGTGTTAAGAAGCCGCCTCACTCAGGGTCCCGGTACTACAATTATAAACAGTATTTTTCTGTTGTGCTAATGGCCTTGGCTGACAGTACGTTCAAGTTTTTAATTGTGGATATTGGGGCCTATGGGAGCACTGCAGATGCGCGCATTTTCAGTTCTTCTAGAATGGGTGATCGGCTTCAAGCCAACCAGCTTTCACTCCCAGAGGCCAGAATGCTGCCAGGTTCTGCGGGACCACCGGCTCCATTTGTTATTGTGGCTGATGAAGGGTTTGCTTTGACACCCCATGTCATGCGGCCCTTCCCCAGACGCAACCTGGATGACAGCCGACGTATATTTAACTATCGGCTGAGTCGAGCCCGTCGGTATGTTGAGTGTGCGTTTGGAATACTCTCACAGGAGTGGAGAGTATTACTGTCATCCTTACAGATGGCACCGGAGAATGCCACCAAGGTTATTCAAGCGTGTGTGATCCTGCATAACTTTGTCAGGATTCATGATGGTCCCTCAGAAGTTGATGAATTGGAACCTGGTACGTCTTCTTCTTCCGGAGGATTGGACCAGACCCTTCATGGACGACCTGGAACTGCAGGGATTGCAGTTCGGGCTCTCTATGAACAATATTTTTCAAGTCCTGAGGGAGCATTGCCGTGGCAGATGGACGTAGTGCATGGCAGATAATGAATTGTCTGGACTCTGGTCATCTTAGTATTTATTATTTTCCAGTGTATATTTTTTGGTGGGTGGGGGTGGGGGTTTATGTAGATAGTGTAGGACTCACAAGACAAAGAGGACCCTTGACGTGGGCGTGTGGGCTGGGGTTCCAATGTAGTCAATTAAAAAAATAACACTATGTAGTAAATCATGTTCGATGAGAACATATTTATTTGTAAAAATGTTTTTTTTTTGGTCTACATTAGCCCTCTAATACCTCATTATCCTTATATATTTATTACATATGTATTGTGTGTTGAGATTGCCTATTCTTTATCTACATTTCTCATTTTTTTTAACATTCTTTATCCCTGCAGAGCGCTTTAAAGACGCTGTCCATTGTCCTGCCATTGGAGGTTATCCCAGCACTTGGAAGATTTAGCTTTGTAATACAATTTGCATATATATGTTTGTGGTTTACTACAGGAATGTCCACACTGCAGCACTCAAGCTGTAGAAAAAGTTATTTTCCTGCATGTGTGGACATACAACAGCTATTCAGACATGCAGGGTGTTTTGAGTTTTTTAATAGCTGTAGTGTGATAGGTTGAGCATAGCTGTCTAAAAGTATACGTACTTCCCAATTTCTCATTAATGTACAAAATAAATACTATATATGTGTATTCTATTCCTATTCTTCTTATATGTCAATAAAGTTTGTCATGTTGTAATATTGGTATGTATGTGCAATATGAAATAAAAGTCGACACATAGATTTTTGATTCATAAAGTATATTATTAAATTAAAATTTAAATTAAAATATACACAAAAGGCTTAACAATCAGCCCAGATTAGTTATTACTCAAACGTTAACATAACATTAAAGATCCATTAGCTCCCTCAAATATAACCCCGGACCAGTTTGACGAGGGCCAGCAACATAACTTGCACCGGTGTTACTCATTGTGGGCCCTGGATATTGTGGCCGTGGCATCAACTGACTCTTGGGAATAAAGAGGCTGTGAATATGAGGGTGGCCTAGGAGGTGGTTGGACCATACTGGGCCCAGATTGGGTTTCTTTTGCTAACCTAAATGCACGTTGCTTCAGGTTTTCCACCAAACTCACCAGTTCATGGGGATCAAGTGGCGTTTTTAAAATTGTCGCCACTGACCCCATGATGTCAATAAATATTGTTTGTTTGTATGAATCCAGATCTTCTATAAGAGGAGCAAGACCACAGAGCATCCGCTCCTCCTTTCCTTCCGCCCGTCTCTGCCTCAAATAGTCAAGCACCTGATTTTGAACCAGGGCTTGAGTATTTGAGGCAGAGACGGCAGTGTTAGTTGGCCCCCTTCTCCGCCGTGGCTGCCTTCTTCTTGTCTCAGGGCTTGACTGAATTGCAGCCGAAGGACCCTCCAAAGCTGAAGACTCCTCCCTCTCTTGCAGCAGCACTGGTTGGGGCTCGTCATCCGCAGTAAGTGTGGAGTCTAGGGGATGCGCACCAGCATCTTCATCACTGTTGGTGCTGCTATGATCTCCCTCTTGCTCTAGGCTGTCAACGGTCCTGTGGAATGAGAGATAATTGCAATCAAGGAAAGTGTATAAATGAAGGGTATAGACAGAAATTAAAACATTTACTATACACACTGGAACAGAGTCTTCCATGATAATTATTATTAATGTTGACAGTATTTATAGTACTGGTTGTCTATATCTAAAAATGAAGAAATATGTAGTAAAAAGCAACTTTATTGGTTTACAAAATGGGCTTCCAAAGTTATGATTTGGGTTTGTGAAAAAATAAAAGGGTGCTGCGCTGACCTGAGGCCAATCGGAAAAGGCACAGACAACACCAAGCGCGTGAAGGTACGTATCCAAACAAAGAGAAGAGAAAGTCCAGCTTCAAAGTTAATAAGTGTCATGGAACCATGAACCAGACGTACAACAAGAGATAAGTGGAAAATAAGAAGGTTTTATTGAAGAGCAAGCCGTAAGCAAAGTCCGAACGGATGGCTAAACCGAAGCAGGGTCTTGCGGAGACAGAGGTCAGGAACCAGAAGGGTAGTCAGACGAAGCCAGGAACAGGAACCAACGGGGTAGTCAGACGAAGCCGGAATCAGGAACCAACGGGGTAGTCAGACGAAGCCGGAATCAGGAACCAACGGGGTAGTCAGACGAGGCCAGGATCAGAAACCAGAAGCAGCAGCAGTCTTGGAAGCATGTGAACACAGGAGGACCAAGCAAGGAACTGAAGCCACAGACCTCCTATATATATGAGCTGGGCATCCAGCTCCTCCCAGTGGGAAGGAGGAGCCGCAGGGTGGGAGGCTACAAGAAAACCCAGAAACCAAGATGGCCGCCAGCACATGTCAAACGAAGGGAACAGCAAGGAGGTAAGACCATGACAGTACCTCCCCCTCAAGGGCCCCTCCTCCGCGGAGTAAGGAACGGTTTCTGAGGGAAGCGTGCGTGGAAGGCTCGGAGCAAAGCAGGAGCATGGACATCTGCGGAGGGAACCCAGGAACGCTCCTCTGGACCATAACCACGCCAATGGACCAAAAACTGCACCCGGCCGCGGACCAGGCGTGAGTCCAGGATATTGCTCACCTCATACTCCTCACGATTGCCCACTTGGACCGGACGAGGCCGAGGAATCGAGGAAGTGAAACGATTACACACCAGTGGCTTCAACAGGGAGACATGAAACACGTTGGAGATCCGCATGCCAGGAGGAAGCGCAAGGGCATAGGCTACCGGGTTTACCCTGCGAAGCACTCGGAAGGGACCAACAAAGCGAGGCGCCAGCTTGGGAGTGGGCACTCGAAGGTTGAGGTTGCGGGTGGACAACCATACGCGGTCTCCGACCTGGTAGGAAGGAGCGGGCGCTCGTCTGCGATCAGCCTGGAGTTTCTGGCGCTGCGCAGAGACCTCAAGGGACCTCTGGATCTGTACCCAAGAAGCACGTAGGACGGAAAGGTGATCCTCCACAGCCGGAATATCCTGGGGAGAGAATACCTCCGGTAACACGGCAGGTTGGAACCCATAATTGGCCATGAAGGGAGACGTCCCAGAGGAAGAGTTCACCGCCGTGTTCCTGGCAAACTCAGCCCAAGGCAGGAGGTCAACCCAATTGTCTTGGTGATCGGAGACATAGCAACGAAGGAATTGCTCCAAGGCCTGATTGGATCGTTCTGCGGCCCCATTGGACTGAGGGTGGTAGGCCGAGGAGAAAGAGAGATGAATCCCCAACTGGGAGCAAAAGGCGCGCCAGAACCTGGACACAAACTGACTCCCCCGATCCGACACAATCTCCTTGGGCAAACCGTGCAACCGGAAGACCTCCCTGGCAAAAATCGAGGCCAACTCTTGTGCAGAGGGTAACTTCTTGAGAGGAACACAGTGGCACATTTTGGAAAACCGATCCACAATCATGAGAATGACCGTATGGCCTCGGGATGCAGGGAGGTCCACAATGAAATCCATCCCCAGGTGTGACCATGGACGCTCCCCGGTGGCTATGGGTTGCAAAAGGCCCAACGGAAGGTGCCGAGGGGACTTACTCTGGGCACAAACGGAGCATGCCGCTACATATGCGGCGATGTCGGAACGTAGAGAAGGCCACCAGAACAGACGTGAAACCGCCCAGGACAGCTGATTCTTTCCAGGGTGCCCCGCGGCCTTGGAGTTATGGTAGGTTCGCAACAACCGAGTGCGCAACTCCTCAGGCACAAAACATCTGCCGTTGGGTCTCCCAGAGGGAGCACCAGATTGAGCCGCCAAAATCTGCTCACCCAGAGGAGAAGTCAGGCTGGTGCGAATAGCGGCCAGGATCTGATTCGGGGGTATGACCGTAGTCGGAATCGACTCCTCCCCGGACAGCTCGGAGTACTGCCGTGATAAGGCATCCGCTCTGATGTTCTTGGAGCCGGGTAGGTAGGAGACCACGTAATTAAAACGTGACAAGAACAGAGCCCATCTGGCCTGACGTGGTGTCAATCTCTTGGCCTCAGAGAGGTAGGTCAGATTCTTGTGGTCCGTCAGGATGAGAACCGGAACCACCGAGCCCTCGAGCAAGTGCCTCCATTCTTTAAGGGCCTGCACGATGGCCAATAACTCCCTGTCACCAATCTGATAGTTGCACTCCGCGGAAGACAGTTTCCGGGAGTAAAACCCACAAGGAAGCAGAGGACCCTCTGGTGTTCTACGCTGAGACAGGAGGGCGCCTACTCCCGTCTCAGACGCGTCCACCTCGAGGACAAAAGGCAACCCAGGGTTGGGATGCGACAGAATCGGAGCCGACACAAAGGCGGACTTTAGAGCCTCAAAAGCTCGGATGGCCTCGAGCGGCCAGACCTGAGGATTACTGCCCTTCCTGGTCAGATCCGTGAGAGGCTTGGCTAGCATGGAAAAGTCCCTGATGAACTTCCGATAATAATTGGCGAAGCCCAAAAAGCGCTGCAGGGCACGAAGCCCACTGGGCTGGGGCCACTGTAAGACAGCCGAAACCTTCTCAGGATCCATGGAGAACCCCTCAGCGGAAATGATGTAACCTAAGAAGGTTACCTGGGATCGGTGAAATTCGCATTTCTCAAGCTTACCGAACAGCTTGTTCTCTCGTAAGCGTTGCAACACTCGTCTGACATCCAGAATGTGGGCCTCCATGGATGCAGAATATACCAAGATGTCATCCAAATAGACCACCACACACTGCTGCAACAGGTCACGGAAAACATCGTTGATGAATTCCTGGAAGACTGCGGGCGCATTGCACAACCCAAAGGGCATAACCAAGGATTCATAATGACCGGTCCTGGTGTTAAACGCGGTCTTCCACTCATCGCCCGCCTTGATCCTTACCAGGTTATATGCCGCCCTCAGGTCGAGTTTGGTAAAGACCGTGGCCCCTTTGAGGCGATCGAACAGCTCGGAAATCAAGGGTATCGGGTAAGCGTTCTTGATCGTGATGCGATTGAGACCCCTGTAATCGATGCAAGGCCTCAACTCGCCGCCCTTCTTTTTCACAAAGAAAAATCCAGCCCCTGCCGGGGACGAGGATTTGCGAATGTGTCCGCGTGAAAGCGCCTCCCTCACGTACTCCTCCATGGCCTCATTCTCCGCTACCGACAGTGGATAGACTTTGCCACGAGGAGGAACGGCACCGGATTGTAACTCTATGGCACAATCGTATGGGCGGTGCGGAGGTAGGGCAACCGCGCGCACCTTATCGAATACATCCCGGTACTCTTCGTATTCAGGAGGCAACAGAGAGTCCGAGGAAGTACACAGCAACTTGACAGGCCCATGGATGCAACTAGCCCCACACTGCGGTGACCACGAGAGGATCTCGACCGATCTCCAATCGAAAGTCGGATTATGCTTCTGGAGCCAGGGGTACCCCAAGACCACCGAGTAGTGTGGAGACGAAATAACCTGGAGACAGACCGACTCTCTGTGAACGGCACCAATGGCTATCCCCACTGGAAGGGTCTCATGAGTCACGTGTGGCGGCAGAAGGGGTCTGCCGTCTATCGCCTCAAGAGCCAGTGGGGAACCTCGAGGCTGCAGAGGAATGGAATTGGCGGCAACGAACACTCTATCAATGAACAAACCACCAGCACCAGAGTCCACCAACGCCTGGGTCGTCACCGAGCCCCCGACCCAGGAGAGGACAACCGTGATCAGTGGTTTGTCAACACGGGAAACCGGGGACGAGGAGACTCCACCCAAGATCTGCCCCCGACAGGACCTCAGGTGCGAGCGTTCTCCCGGACGGTTCGGACATGCCAACCGAAAATGCCCACCGAGACCACAGTACATGCATCGGCCCTCGCGTCTCCGGAGTACCCTCTCCCCCTCAGACAGGCGAGCAAACCCCCGCTGCATGGGTTCACCCCCAGACAAGTCATCCCCAGGAGGCGTGGGAGGAGAGGGAGGCACGGGTGGGACAGCAAACGTAGGCGCCAATCTGTTAGGAGACCTCCGCAGGCTCTCCTTAAAGGAAGGTCTCTCCCTGAGTCTGGTGTCAATCAAAATCAGGAAAGAAATAAGAGACTCGAGCTCCACTGGTAGGTCCTTAGCTGCAACCTCATCCTTCAAGGCATCCGAGAGACCATGAGAGAAAGCAGCGACCAGAGCCTCATTATTCCAGCCCACCTCTGCTGCCAGGGTACGAAACTCAATGGCGTATTCAGCTACGGATCGTGAACCCTGTCTGATGGACATAAGGAGCTTCGCAGCAGAGGCAGCACGAGCCGGCACATCGAATACCTTCCGAAGAGAAGCAACAAAACCGGAAAACTCGGCAACCACCGGATTGTTGTTCTCCCATAAAGGGCTGGCCCAGGCCAAGGCCTTGTCCGAGAGCAGCGAGATCAAGAAGCCCACCCTTGATCTCTCAGTAGGAAAGGCATGTGGCAGCAACTCGAAGTAAATGCCCACCTGGTTAAGGAAACCTCGGCACTGAGTTGGCTCTCCCCCAAAGCGCTGTGGAAGGGGGGCAGAACCGGTCATACCCTGAAACACCACAGGCGCAGCAACAGGTGTCAGGGTAGACTCTGGCGCAACAACCGGAGCGGCAGTAGGAGCGGGCCCAGGAGCGACAACCGACCCATCGGCAACGGAAGCTAAATGAGCCGTGCGTTCAAGCAGGGTTTGCAACGCCACAGCGAACCGACCCAACAGGTGATCCTGCTGATCAAGTCTGGCAACCAGCGTAGGTAGCGAGGGTGGCCCTGTACCGTCAGAATTCATGGCTTGGTCCTAATGTCATGGAACCATGAACCAGACGTACAACAAGAGATAAGTGGAAAATAAGAAGGTTTTATTGAAGAGCAAGCCGTAAGCAAAGTCCGAACGGATGGCTAAACCGAAGCAGGGTCTTGCGGAGACAGAGGTCAGGAACCAGAAGGGTAGTCAGACGAAGCCAGGAACAGGAACCAACGGGGTAGTCAGACGAAGCCGGAATCAGGAACCAACGGGGTAGTCAGACGAAGCCGGAATCAGGAACCAACGGGGTAGTCAGACGAGGCCAGGATCAGAAACCAGAAGCAGCAGCAGTCTTGGAAGCATGTGAACACAGGAGGACCAAGCAAGGAACTGAAGCCACAGACCTCCTATATATATGAGCTGGGCATCCAGCTCCTCCCAGTGGGAAGGAGGAGCCGCAGGGTGGGAGGCTACAAGAAAACCCAGAAACCAAGATGGCCGCCAGCACATGTCAAACGAAGGGAACAGCAAGGAGGTAAGACCATGACAATAAGTGGTATCTTTAATAATTCAGTGCACTAGAAACATAAGGCATTCAAAGTCTACGCGTTTCGGATCCTACAATATTGATCCTTTTCTCCTCATAAACAAATGTCATGAGTAAAAGGATCAATATTGTAGTATCCGAAACGCGTAGACTTGGATTGCCTTTGTTTTTGAGTGCACTAAATTAGTAAAGACACCACTTAAATTAATTTTGAAGCTGGACTTTATCTTCTCATTGTTCATATTCATGTTTCAAGTATGGGAAAAAGACATTACAACAATTTGAAATAGTATTTTTCGTCTAGGGTTCACATGAGCCATGTGAAGCATTGCAGAGGCCAATGTCTGTTTCATTCCTGCCAGTGATGTAATGTCCTTGTCCACACTATATGCTAGACCCTGACTTCTGCATTGCAATGTGGCCGACCTTTTTTTTAAATAAGGACCAGCACTGATTTGTGCTGGTAATGTCAAGAGGGAAAAAAAAGAGATGTAAGTATTCTTCTAGCAGGGTGTGTAGAAGGGCCGATTTTTGACCGCAGAGAACTAAGTGTACCATGCATGTGCAAACAAAAAATTAGTTTTCAGCATAGCATAGCACAAACCATTACTTCTATGCTGGTATATAAATGATTACCAAAAAACAAAAGTACAATTATTTTCTTTGGCACAAACATTACAAGCGAGAAAAACATTACAGTGGTTACTCACGGCCTAAGATCCAACACGGGTTTGAGAAAGTGCAATTGGTTGGTATAGAGATAGGGTTTTTTACGGTGTCCACCATCTCCACTTTTGCCAAGTCCCTGGACACGTTCACGCCGGTATTGGTCCCGGCACGATTGCCAGCGGGTTTTGACACGTAGTACTGTAGAAAAGTAACCAAACAAAAATTTGAACAGAATAAATCAATACAAACTTATCAATGCACATGTTAACCAAGGCTTACTACTAGGGATGAGCGAACTCGAACTGTATAGTTCGGGTTCGTACCGAATTTTGGGGTGTCCGTGACACGGACCCGAACCCGGACATTTTCGTAAAAGTCCGGGTTCGGGTTCGGTGTTCGTCGCTTTCTTGGCGCTTTTGTGACGCTTTCTTGGCGCTTTTTGAAAGGCTGCAAAGCAGCCAATCAACAAGCGTCATACTACTTGCCCCAAGAGGCCATCACAGCCATGCCTACTATTGGCATGGCTGTGATTGGCCAGAGCACCATGTGACCCAGCCTCTATTTAAGCTGGAGTCACATAGCGCCGCCCGTCACTCTGCTCTGATTAGCGTAGGGAGAGGTTGCGGCTGCGACAGTAGGGCGAGATTAGGCAGATTAACTCCTCCAAAGGACTTGATTAACTGATCGATCTGCAGCTGTGGATCATTGAGCTGCTGATCCTCAATTGCTCACTGTTTTTAGGCTGCCCAGACCGTTTGTCAGTCACATTTTTCTGGGGTGATCGGCGGCCATTTTGTGTCTTGTGGTGCGCCAGCACAAGCTGCGACCAAGTGCATTTAACCCTCAATGGTGTGGTTGTTTTTTGGCTAAAGCCTACATCAGGGTGAAGCTGTCACACCAAGTGCATTTAACCAGCAATAGTCTGTTCATTTTTTGGCCATATACAAAATCAGGGGCAAGCTGCGCCTGTCACCAAGTGCATTTAACCCTCAATGGTGTGGTTGTTTTTTGGCTAAAGCCTACATCAGGGTGAAGCTGTCACACCAAGTGCATTTAACCAGCAATAGTCTGTTCATTTTTTGGCCATATACAAAATCAGGGGCAAGCTGCGCCTGTCACCAAGTGCATTTAACCCTCAATGGTGTGGTTGTTTTTTGGCTAAAGCCTACATCAGGGTGAAGCTGTCACACCAAGTGCATTTAACCAGCAATAGTCTGTTCATTTTTTGGCCATATACAAAATCAGGGGCAAGCTGCGCCTGTCACCAAGTGCATTTAACCCTCAATGGTGTGGTTGTTTTTTGGCTAAAGCCTACATCAGGGTGAAGCTGTCACACCAAGTGCATTTAACCAGCAATAGTCTGTTCATTTTTTGGCCATATACAAAATCAGGGGCAAGCTGCGCCTGTCACCAAGTGCATTTAACCCTCAATGGTGTGGTTGTTTTCTGGCTAAAGCCTACATCAGGGTGAAGCTGTCACACCAAGTGCATTTAACCAGCAATAGTCTGTTTATTTTTTGGCCATATACTACATCAGGGGCAAGCTGCGCCCGTCACCAAGTGCATTTAACCCTCAGTAGTGTGGTTGGTCAAGCTGTGACACCAAGTGCATTTAACCAGCAATAGTCTGTTCATTTTTTGGCCATATACTACATCAGGGGCAAGCTGCGCCCGTCACCAAGTGCATTTAACCAGCAATAGTGTGGTTATTTTTTGGCCATATCCCAGTCTAATTCTGTCACTAAATCCATACCGGTCACCCAGCGCCTAAATACTAGGCCTCAAATTTATATCCCGCTAAATCTCTCGTTACCGCTGTCCTGTTGTAGCTGGGAAAGTTATTTAGTGTCCGTCAAAGCACATTTTTGTTCTGGGTTGAAGTACAATTCCCAATTTAGCAATTTCATAATTTAGTGGTTTCTGCTATATCAGAGCTATTTGAAATCTATCCCTAAAAGGGTATATAATATTCAAGGTGCACATTGGGTCATTCAGAATAACTTCACACACACCCGCTACTGTGTATTTTCAAGTCTAATTCTGTCACTAAACCCATACCTGTCACCCAGCGCCTAAATACTAGGCCTCAAATTTATATCCTGCTAAATCTCTCGTTACCGCTGTCCTGTTGTAGCTGGGAAAGTTATTTAGTGTCCGTCAAAGCACATTTTTTGTTCTGGGTTGAAGTACAATTCCCAATTTAGCAATTTCATAATTTAGTGGTTTCTGCTATATCAGAGCTATTTGAAATCTATCCCTAAAAGGGTATATAATATTCAAGGTGCACATTGGGTCATTCAGAATAACTTCACACACACCCGCTACTGTGTATTTCCAAGTCTAATTCTGTCACTAAACCCATACCTGTCACCCAGCGCCTAAATACTAGGCCTCAAATTTATATCCTGCTAAATCTCTCGTTACCGCTGTCCTGTTGTAGCTGGGAAAGTTATTTAGTGTCCGTCAAAGCACATTTTTTGTTCTGGGTTGAAGTACAATTCCCAATTTAGCAATTTCATAATTTAGTGGTTTCTGCTATATCAGAGCTATTTGAAATCTATCCCTAAAAGGGTATATAATATTCAAGGTGCACATTGGGTCATTCAGAATAACTTCACACACACCCGCTACTGTGTATTTCCAAGTCTAATTCTGTCACTAAACCCATACCTGTCACCCAGCGCCTAAATACTAGGCCTCAAATTTATATCCTGCTAAATCTCTCGTTACCGCTGTCCTGTTGTAGCTGGGAAAGTTATTTAGTGTCCGTCAAAGCACATTTTTTGTTCTGGGTTGAAATACAATTCCCAATTTAGCAATTTCATAATTTAGTGGTTTCTGCTATATCAGAGCTATTTGAAATCTATCCCTAAAAGGGTATATAATATTCAAGGTGCACATTGGGTCATTCAGAATAACTTCACACACACCCGCTACTGTGTATTTCCAAGTCTAATTCTGTCACTAAACCCATACCTGTCACCCAGCGCCTAAATACTAGGCCTCAAATTTATATCCTGCTAAATCTCTCGTTACCGCTGTCCTGTTGTAGCTGGGAAAGTTATTTAGTGTCCGTCAAAGCACATTTTTTGTTCTGGGTTGAAATACAATTCCCAATTTAGCAATTTCATAATTTAGTGGTTTCTGCTATATCAGAGCTATTTGAAATCTATCCCTAAAAGGGTATATAATATTCAAGGTGCACATTGGGTCATTCAGAATAACTTCACACACACCCGCTACTGTGTATTTCCAAGTCTAATTCTGTCACTAAACCCATACCTGTCACCCAGCGCCTAAATACTAGGCCTCAAATTTATATCCTGCTAAATCTCTCGTTACCGCTGTCCTGTTGTAGCTGGGAAAGTTATTTAGTGTCCGTCAAAGCACATTTTTTGTTCTGGGTTGAAATACAATTCCCAATTTAGCAATTTCATAATTTAGTGGTTTCTGCTATATCAGAGCTATTTGAAATCTATCCCTAAAAGGGTATATAATATTCAAGGTGCACATTGGGTCATTCAGAATAACTTCACACACACCCGCTACTGTGTATTTCCAAGTCTAATTCTGTCACTAAACCCATACCTGTCACCCAGCGCCTAAATACTAGGCCTCAAATTTATATCCTGCTAAATCTCTCGTTACCGCTGTCCTGTTGTAGCTGGGAAAGTTATTTAGTGTCCGTCAAAGCACATTTTTTGTTCTGGGTTGAAGTACAATTCCCAATTTAGCAATTTCATAATTTAGTGGTTTCTGCTATATCAGAGCTATTTGAAATCTATCCCTAAAAGGGTATATAATATTCAAGGTGCACATTGGGTCATTCAGAATAACTTCACACACACCCGCTACTGTGTATTTCCAAGTCTAATTCTGTCACTAAACCCATACCTGTCACCCAGCGCCTAAATACTAGGCCTCAAATTTATATCCTGCTAAATCTCTCGTTACCGCTGTCCTGTTGTAGCTGGGAAAGTTATTTAGTGTCCGTCAAAGCACATTTTTTGTTCTGGGTTGAAGTACAATTCCCAATTTAGCAATTTCATAATTTAGTGGTTTCTGCTATATCAGAGCTATTTGAAATCTATCCCTAAAAGGGTATATAATATTCAAGGTGCACATTGGGTCATTCAGAATAACTTCACACACACCCGCTACTGTGTATTTCCAAGTCTAATTCTGTCACTAAACCCATACCTGTCACCCAGCGCCTAAATACTAGGCCTCAAATTTATATCCTGCTAAATCTCTCGTTACCGCTGTCCTGTTGTAGCTGGGAAAGTTATTTAGTGTCCGTCAAAGCACATTTTTTGTTCTGGGTTGAAATACAATTCCCAATTTAGCAATTTCATAATTTAGTGGTTTCTGCTATATCAGAGCTATTTGAAATCTATCCCTAAAAGGGTAGATCATATTGAAGGTGCACATAGGGTCATTCAGAATAACTTCACACACACCCGCTACTGTGTATTTCCAAGTCTAATTCTGTCACTAAACCCATACCTGTCACCCAGCGCCTAAATACTAGGCCTCAAATTTATATCCCGCTAAATCTCTCGTTACCGCTGTCCTGTTGTAGCTGGGAAAGTTATTTAGTGTCCGTCAAAGCACATTTTTTGTTCTGGGTTGAAGTACAATTCCCAATTTAGCAATTTCATAATTTAGTGGTTTCTGCTATATCAGAGCTATTTGAAATCTATCCCTAAAAGGGTATATAATATTCAAGGTGCACATTGGGTCATTCAGAATAACTTCACACACACCCGCTACTGTGTATTTCCAAGTCTAATTCTGTCACTAAACCCATACCTGTCACCCAGCGCCTAAATACTAGGCCTCAAATTTATATCCCGCTGAATTTGAATACAATACATTGGGCCAAATAATATATTTGTTGTTGTGGTGAACCATAACAATGAGAAAAACATCTAGTAAGGGACGCGGACGTGGACATGGTCGTGGTGGTGTTAGTGGACCCTCTGGTGCTGGGAGAGGACGTGGCCGTTCTGCCACATCCACACGTCCTAGTGTACCAACTACCTCAGGTCCCAGTAGCCGCCAGAATTTACAGCGATATATGGTGGGGCCCAATGCCGTTCTAAGGATGGTAAGGCCTGAGCAGGTACAGGCATTAGTCAATTGGGTGGCCGACAGTGGATCCAGCACGTTCACATTATCTCCCACCCAGTCTTCTGCAGAAAGCGCACAGATGGCGCCTGAAAACCAACCCCATCAGTCTGTCACATCACCCCCATGCATACCAGGGAAACTGTCTCAGCCTCAAGTTATGCAGCAGTCTCTTATGCTGTTTGAAGACTCCGCTGGCAGGGTTTCCCAAGGGCATCCACCTAGCCCTTCCCCAGCGGTGAAAGACATAGAATGCACTGACGCACAACCACTTATGTTTCCTGATGATGAGGACATGGGAATACCACCTCAGCATGTCTCTGATGATGACGAAACACAGGTGCCAACTGCTGCGTCTTTCTGCAGTGTGCAGACTGAACAGGAGGTCAGGGATCAAGACTGGGTGGAAGACGATGCAGGGGACGATGAGGTCCTAGACCCCACATGGAATGAAGGTCGTGCCACTGACTTTCACAGTTCGGAGGAAGAGGCAGTGGTGAGACCGAGCCAACAGCGTAGCAAAAGAGGGAGCAGTGGGCAAAAGCAGAACACCCGCCGCCAAGAGACTCCGCCTGCTACTGACCGCCGCCATCTGGGACCGAGCACCCCAAAGGCAGCTTCAAGGAGTTCCCTGGCATGGCACTTCTTCAAACAATGTGCTGACGACAAGACCCGAGTGGTTTGCACGCTGTGCCATCAGAGCCTGAAGCGAGGCATTAACGTTCTGAACCTGAGCACAACCTGCATGACCAGGCACCTGCATGCAAAGCATGAACTGCAGTGGAGTAAACACCTTAAAACCAAGGAAGTCACTCAGGCTCCCCCTGCTACCTCTTCTGCTGCTGCCGCCTCGGCCTATTCTGCTGCTGCCGCCTCGGCCTCTTCCTCCGCCTCTGGAGGAACGTTGGCACCTGCCGCCCAGCAAACAGGGGATGTACCACCAACACCACCACCACCACCTCCGTCACCAAGCGTCTCAACCATGTCACACGCCAGCGTTCAGCTCTCCATCTCACAAACATTTGATAGAAAGCGTAAATTCCCACCTAGCCACCCTCGATCCCTGGCCCTGAATGCCAGCATTTCTAAACTACTGGCCTATGAAATGCTGTCATTTAGGCTGGTGGACACAGACAGCTTCAAACAGCTCATGTCGCTTGCTGTCCCACAGTATGTTGTTCCCAGCCGGCACTACTTCTCCAAGAGAGCCGTGCCTTCCCTGCACAACCAAGTATCCGATAAAATCAAGTGTGCACTGCGCAACGCCATCTGTAGCAAGGTCCACCTAACCACAGATACGTGGACCAGTAAGCACGGCCAGGGACGCTATATCTCCCTAACTGCACACTGGGTAAATGTAGTGGCAGCTGGGCCCCAGGCGGAGAGCTGTTTGGCGCACGTCCTTCCGCCGCCAAGGATCGCAGGGCAACATTCTTTGCCTCCTGTTGCCACCTCCTCCTTCTCGGCTTCCTCCTCCTCTTCTTCCACCTGCTCATCCAGTCAGCCACACACCTTCACCACCAACTTCAGCACAGCCCGGGGTAAACGTCAGCAGGCCATTCTGAAACTCATATGTTTGGGGGACAGGCCCCACACCGCACAGGAGTTGTGGCGGGGTATTGAACAACAGACCGACGAGTGGTTGCTGCCGGTGAGCCTCAAGCCCGGCCTGGTGGTGTGTGATAATGGGCGAAATCTCGTTGCAGCTCTGGGACTAGCCAATTTGACGCACATCCCTTGCTTGGCGCATGTGCTGAATTTGGTGGTGCAGAAGTTCATTCACAACTACCCCGACATGTCAGAGCTGCTGCATAAAGTGCGGGCCGTCTGTTCGCGCTTCCGGCGTTCACATCCTGCCGCTGCTCGCCTGTCTGCGCTACAGCGTAACTTCGGCCTTCCCGCTCACCGCCTCATATGCGACGTGCCCACCAGGTGGAACTCCACCTTGCACATGCTGGACAGACTGTGCGAGCAGCAGCAGGCCATAGTGGAGTTTCAGCTGCAGCACGCACGGGTCAGTCGCACTACAGAACAGCACCACTTCACCACCAATGACTGGGCCTCCATGCGAGACCTGTGTGCCCTGTTGCGCTGTTTCGAGTACTCCACCAACATGGCCAGTGGCGATGACACCGTTATCAGCGTTACAATACCACTTCTATGTCTCCTTGAGAAAACACTTAGGGCGATGATGGAAGAGGAGGTGGCCCAGGAGGAGGAGGAGGAGGAGGAGGAAGAGGGGTCATTTTTAGCACTTTCAGGCCAGTCTCTTCGAAGTGACTCAGAGGGAGGTTTTTGGCAACAGCAGAGGCCAGGTACAAATGTGGCCAGCCAGGGCCCACTACTGGAGGACGAGGAGGACGAGGATGAGGAGGAGGTGGAGGAGGATGAGGATGAAGCATGGTCACAGCGGGGTGGCACCCAACGCAGCTCGGGTCCATCACTGGTGCGTGGCTGGGGGGGAAAGGCAGGACGATGACGATACGCCTCCCACAGAGGACAGCTTGTCCTTACCCCTGGGCAGCCTGGCACACATGAGCGACTACATGCTGCAGTGCCTGCGCAACGACAGCAGAGTTGCCCACATTTTAACCTGTGCGGACTACTGGGTTGCCACCCTGCTGGATCCACGCTACAAAGACAATGTGCCCACCTTACTTCCTGCACTGGAGCGTGATAGGAAGATGCGCGAGTACAAGCGCACGTTGGTAGACGCGCTACTGAGAGCATTCCCAAATGTCACAGGGGAACAAGTGGAAGCCCAAGGCCAAGGCAGAGGAGGAGCAAGAGGTCGCCAAGGCAGCTGTGTCACGGCCAGCTCCTCTGAGGGCAGGGTTAGCATGGCAGAGATGTGGAAAACTTTTGTCAACACGCCACAGCTAACTGCACCACCACCTGATACGCAACGTGTTAGCAGGAGGCAACATTTCACTAACATGGTGGAACAGTACGTGTGCACACCCCTCCACGTACTGACTGATGGTTCGGCCCCATTCAACTTCTGGGTCTCTAAATTGTCCACGTGGCCAGAGCTAGCCTTTTATGCCTTGGAGGTGCTGGCCTGCCCGGCAGCCAGCGTTTTGTCTGAACGTGTATTCAGCACGGCAGGGGGCGTCATTACAGACAAACGCAGCCGCCTGTCTACAGCCAATGTGGACAAGCTGACGTTCATAAAAATGAACCAGGCATGGATCCCACAGGACCTGTCCGTCCCTTGTCCAGATTAGACATTAACTACCTCCCCATAACCATATATTATTGGACTCCAGGGCACTTCCTCATTCAATCCTATTTTTATTTTCATTTTACCATTATATTGCAAGGCTACCCAAAGTTGAATGAACCTCTCCTCTGCCTGTGTGCTAGGCCTAAATATATGCCAATGGATTGTTGCAGTGGTGGCTGACGTGAAGCCTCATTCTCTGCTATGACATGCAGACTGATTCTCTGGTGACATGAAGCCAGATTGTCTGTTACGGGACCTCTCTCCTCTGCCTGGGTGCTGGGCCTGAATTTATGACAATGGACTGTTGCAGTGGTGGCTGACGTGAAGCCTGATTCTCTGCTATGACATGCAGACTGATTCTCTGCTGACATGAAGCCAGATCCTCTGTTACGGGACCTCTCTCCTCTGCCTGGGTGCTGGGCCTAAATTTATGAAAATGGACTGTTGCAGTGGTGGGTGACGTGAAGCCTCATTCTCTGCTATGACATGCAGACTGATTCTCTGCTGACATGAAGCCAGATTGTCTGTTACGGGACCTCTCTCCTCTGCCTGGGTGCTGGGCCTAAATATCTGACAATGGACTGTTGCATTGGTGGCTGACGTGAAGCCTGATTCTCTGCTATGATATGAAGACTGATTCTCTGCTGACATGAAGCCAGATTGTCTGTTACGGGACCTCTCTCCTCTGCCTGTGTGCTAGGCCTAAATATATGCCAATGGATTGTTGCAGTGGTGGCTGACGTGAAGCCTGATTCTCTGCTATGACATGCAGACTGATTCTCTGGTGACATGAAGCCAGATCCTCTGTTACGGGACCTCTCTCCTCTGCCTGGGTGCTGGGCCTAAATTTATGAAAATGGACTGTTGCAGTGGTGGGTGACGTGAAGCCTGATTCTCTGCTATGACATGCAGACTGATTCTCTGGTGACATGAAGCCAGATCCTCTGTTACGGGACCTCTCTCCTCTGCCTGGGTGCTGGGCCTAAATTTATGAAAATGGACTGTTGCAGTGGTGGGTGACGTGAAGCCTCATTCTCTGCTATGACATGCAGACTGATTCTCTGCTGACATGAAGCCAGATCGTCTGTTACGGGACCTCTCTCCTCTGCCTGGGTGCTGGGCCTAAATTTATGAAAATGGACTCTTACAGTGGTGGGTGACGTGAAGCCTGATTCTCTGCTATGACATGAAGACTGATTCTCTGCTGACATGAAGCCAGATCCTCTGTTACGGGACCTCTCTCCTCTGCCTGGGTGCTGGGCCTAAATATCTGACAATGGACTGTTGCATTGGTGGCTGACGTGAAGCCTGATTCTCTGCTATGATATGAAGACTGATTCTCTGCTGACATGAAGCCAGATTGTCTGTTACGGGACCTCTCTCCTCTGCCTGTGTGCTAGGCCTAAATATATGCCAATGGATTGTTGCAGTGGTGGCTGACGTGAAGCCTGATTCTCTGCTATGACATGCAGACTGATTCTCTGGTGACATGAAGCCAGATCCTCTGTTACGGGACCTCTCTCCTCTGCCTGGGTGCTGGGCCTAAATTTATGAAAATGGACTGTTGCAGTGGTGGGTGACGTGAAGCCTGATTCTCTGCTATGACATGCAGACTGATTCTCTGGTGACATGAAGCCAGATCCTCTGTTACGGGACCTCTCTCCTCTGCCTGGGTGCTGGGCCTAAATTTATGAAAATGGACTGTTGCAGTGGTGGGTGACGTGAAGCCTCATTCTCTGCTATGACATGCAGACTGATTCTCTGCTGACATGAAGCCAGATTGTCTGTTACGGGACCTCTCTCCTCTGCCTGGGTGCTGGGCCTGAATTTATGACAATGGACTGTTGCAGTGGTGGCTGACGTGAAGCCTGATTCTCTGCTATGATATGAAGACTGATTCTCTGCTGACATGAAGCCAGATTGTCTGTTACGGGACCTCTCTCCTCTGCCTGGGTGCCGGGGCCTAAATATCTGAGAATGGACTGTTCCAGTGGTGGGTAACGGGAAGCCAGATTCTCTGCTATGATATGAAGACTGATTCTCTGCTGACATGAAGCCAGATTGTCTGTTACGGGACCTCTCTCCTCTGCCTGGGTGCTGGGCCTAAATTTATGAAAATGGACTCTTACAGTGGTGGGTGACGTGAAGCCTGATTCTCTGCTATGACATGAAGACTGATTCTCTGCTGACATGAAGCCAGATTGTCTGTTACGGGACCTCTCTCCTCTGCCTGGGTGCCGGGGCCTAAATATCTGAGAATGGACTGTTCCAGTGGTGGGTGACGGGAAGCCAGATTCTCTGCTATGGAACCTCTCTCCAATTGATTTTGGTTAATTTTTATTTATTTAATTTTTATTTTAATTAATTTCCCTATCCACATTTGTTTGCAGGGGATTTACCTACATGTTGCTGCCTTTTGCAGCCCTCTAGCCCTTTCCTGGGCTGTTTTACAGCCGTTTTAGTGCCGAAAAGTTCGGGTCCCCATTGACTTCAATGGGGTTCGGGTTCGGGACGAAGTTCGGATCGGGTTCGGATCCCGAACCCAAACATTTCCGGGATGTTCGGCCGAACTTCTCGAACCCGAACATCCAGGTGTTCGCTCAACTCTACTTACTACCACATGCTATAACATTGTAGTTTCTAAACTAGTTCCGTGCATTGACATAAAAATCTGGGTCATCTATAGACAGGTTCTATATTCAGTTTTTTGGCCACATACATTTAATGGGCCTGTAAACACAATTGCCATATATTTACATGACAAAGGTGTTTCCTGATACCATTTCTAATAAATGTCAATACATGAGGCCTAAACACTTTAGCATATATGTATTTTACATAATACATAATCCGACTCTGGCTCAATCATTTTTTTAACATGAAAAAATTTTCTATATGCTGATCTTCAGCTGATTCAAAAATACAACTACAAATTATCAGCCTACGCAGGCCATGCTGGGAACTGTAGTTTGAGAAAAGCACGAGAGACACCGGCGGACAAGGTTGCTGACATAACAAAACTATCTAGTGCTATGGAAGGTGATAGTTACCAAAAAAAAAGGGTTTGACAAAAGTGCACCTTCATTACAACATGGCCGATTTTCCTGTATTCACATATAAACACACCAGTGCATCAGAGTTTTGACATAAATCGAATAAACATTTTATAAAGAAGCACACATGCCCGCATGGGTAGGCTTACCTAATCTGCGCCTTTTCGACGAATTGCACTTCTCCCATTCTCTCGCCAGCATCTCCTTTGTAATCTCCTCCCAGGCACGCTCCTTCATAATGCGATCATGGTACAGATCTTGTCTGGTGTCCCACAGCTGGGGACGCTCCTGTATGAGGGTGATGAGCTTGCCAACATCCATCTTGTGGCTTTGCAGGAAAGTCAGACAGCGTGGGGGTGGGTTATTAACCTGCACATGTGCTCACTTCCTCGATTGTAAACACAGAACACATGGCCACAGTGGGAAGGGCCGAGCATCTCCTAACTATTGTTCCGCTAAAAACGGAAGACATACGGATGTGTTCCGTATGCATTCCGTATGTGTTCCGTATGCATTCCGTATGTGTTCCGTTTTTAAACGGACCCATTGACTTGAATGGAGCCACGGAACGTGATTTGCGGCCAAATATAGGACATGTTGTATGTTGGAACGGAACGGAAAAACGGAAATACGCCAACGGAAGGCATACGGAGTACCTTCCGTTTTTTTGGCGGGCCCATTGAAATGAATGGTTCCGTATACGGATCGTATACGGGACAAAATAAACGAACCGCAAAACGGAAAATAAAAACGTTCGTGTGCATGAGGCCTTAGCAGTGCAGGGGGAGGGGCAGAGATTGTTTTTATTACATGTAAACAAAAGAAAACAGAAAAGAACCAGGGAAATGAGGAAATATATATTTTTTTTTTGGCATAAAACTTGCTTATCTCAGTTATATATCAGATTTTCAGTTCTATATAATTTTTTTTCATAACTCGGACAACCCCTTTAAAGATTATGACACAAAATGTAGTCTGTATTTAGCCTCATTCCCCTTATGTTTTTAACTATTCTATCACAGTTGAAACCAGAAGTTTACATAAACTATATGAAAAGATAGATATGCATGTTTTTCTCAAGATCTGACATAAAATCAGAATCAACCTTTCCTGTTTTTGGTCAATTAGGATTACCATAATTATTATTATTTGCCAAATGCCAGAATAATCAGACAGAGAATGTTTTAAGGCATTTTTATTACTTTCTACAATGTCAAAAGTTTACATACACTAAGATTACTATGCCTTTAAACAAATCAGGACTGCCCATATGAGGATGTCATGTGTTTGGAAGCTTCTGTTAGGTTTGTTGGCAACATCTGAGTTAATTAGAGACACACCTGTGGATGTATTTAAATGCACACCTGAAATACACTGCTTCTTTGTGTAGCATCATAGGAAAGTCTAAAGAAATCAGCCAAGATATCAGGAAGAGAATTGTGGACTTGCACTAGTCTGGCTCAACCTTGGGTGCAATTTCAAGATACTTTAAAGTGCCTTGTTCATCTGTACAAACAATTATACGCAAGTAGAAACAAGATGGGAATCATACTGCTCAAGAAGGAGACGGGTTCTGTGTCCCAGAGATGAATGTGCTTTGGTCCGACTTCTGCATATCAACCCAAGAACAAAAGCTAAATACCTTGTGAAGATGATGGAAGAAGCTGGTAAGATTGTGTCAATATCCACAGTGAAACGAGTACTGTATCAACATGAGCTGAAAGGCCACCCTGCCAGGAAGAAGCCATTACTCCAAAAGAAACAAAAAAAGGCAGATTAATGTTTGTAAATGCACATAGCAACAAAGACTTAGATTTTTGGAGACATGTCCTGTGGTCTGACGAAACTAAAATTTAACTTTTTGACCATAATGACAATCGTTATGTTTGGAGGAAAAAGGGAGAAGCTTGGAAGCTGAAGAACCCCATCCCAACTGTGAAACACAGGGGTGGCAGCATAATGTTGAGGGGTTGTTTTCCTTTAGGAGGGACTGGTGCACTTCACAAAATAGATGGCATCATGAGGAAAGAAGATTATGTGGAAATAATGAAGCAACATCTCAAGACATCAGCCAGGAAGTTAAAGCTTGGGCGGACATGGGTCTTCCAAATGGACAATGACCCGAAGCATACAGCCAAACTGGTTACAAAGTGGCTTAAGGATAACAAAGTCAATGTTTTGGGGTGGCCATCACAGAGCCCTGATCTCAATCCTATTGAAAATGTATGGGCAAAGCTGAAAAGGCAGGTGTGAGCAAGGTGACCAACAAACATGGCTCAAATTCTCACCAACTATTGTGATAAGCTTGATGAAGGATATCCAAAATGTTTGACCCAAGTCATACAGTTTAAGGGCAATGGTACCAAATATTAATGAAATTTATGTAAACTTTTGACTTTGCAGAAAGTAATGCAAATGCCTTAAAACATTCTCTTTCTCTCTAATTTTTCTGGCATTTGGCAAATAATAATAATTATGATAATCCTAATTGACCAAAAACAGGAAAGGTTTATTCTGATTTTATGTCGGATATTGAGAAAAACATGCATATATGTATTTTTATATAGTGTATGTAAACTTCTGGTTTCAACTGAATGTCCTTAGGAAAACAGAATTCACACAATTTATACCACATAATATTTCCAGGTATTTACCTTGCTGGCACCTTACTATCTATTGTGGTATAGTCAGATTAAATCAAGTACTGTTATAGGCGGATGAGAGCTATAGTGGAGGATATCCTTTTCTACAAAGAGAGTCAAGATTAGGTCACACTGCTATTAAGCGAACAATGGCACTGCTCATTATTGCAGTGGGTGAATGTATAATAATGGAATGTGTGAATACAAATAAATGCTGAGAAAGTGCTGATTGTATAAAATATGTTTACTGCAGTCATGGTAAGACTTCAGTGTAATGAATGCCTCAAAACAGGCCCTAGACTCACCGCAAAACTGTCCCTTGACGCTGTCACGTGAATACTCATCCCATTTAGCCAAGGCTGGAAAAACTGATTTGCATTGGTATACAGATATATTCATCCCATTTGCACATAATATTTGTAGTATGTGTTCCCACTATATATTTTTTGTTGAAAATATGATTGTTGGTTTAAAAATGCACCAAATAAACATAAGCTTAGAGGTTGTCTAGTCTTTAGTAACTAGCAAATCGAGTTTCTCTTGTCTGACTACTTGTATACCCTACCTTGCCTGTCTACTGATTCCGCTTCTTGCTGCCTCCCCTGACCTTGGAGTTGCTACCTGGACTGCTCCCACTGCTTTCACCGGAGTCCTTAACCCCAGTGGGTCAGCTGCCAACCCCACCAGGACTATCCCAGGAGGTAGCAGCCTGGTTGTTTCCTGCAGCGAAGTCCAAATCCTTCAATATGGGTTAAAGGGTGAAGCGCTAGGATAACACCCTTAGGGTTAGCCCTATGTGAAATTGGTTGGTTGATTGACATAGTGGGTTCACACTCACTGATCTGTAACATTATAAATCTGATAAAATAACAGAAGAAGCCATACTTAACTCTTTTCTCCCCTGCTGCTTCCAATTCTACTTTCTGGTCCATCCTGGCACTCATGTCAAATTCCTGGCTGCAGCAGTGACTGTCCATGCAGACAGGTTACCGTGCAGCCAATCACTGGCCTCAGCAATACACAGGAGGTCAATGCTGAGACCAGTGACAGGCTGCAGTGGTAATCTGTGGGCACAGAACATCACTTCTGTATCCAGGAAAACAAACACCAGCAGGGAGGACTGGAGCTCACTGCTGGAAGCAGCAGGGAAGAAAAGGGGTAAGTATCTCTTGTTATTTTAGCAAATTTACAGGTGCTGCTTGAGCTTTTATGGAACTCGAACAAACTTTATAACAATGCTGTTTGTTGGTAACTACTGTGCGTGTCTTTGTCATTTTGAAAAAGGAACTGGGTGTGTTGTGTTTTTAAAATTATTTTGTATACAATGATCTGTGGTCACGTGTTTACTAGCAATGAGCAAAGTACGGTAATTCTAAACCAATCAAATCCATCTCGAATTTTCCAATGCTATCTTGGTGTTAAAGAACTTAAAAAGGGATTGTAAAAAGTTCTAGTAGACCCAGGAGTGTTATATACAACTTTTCAGGGTAATTTGAGCACTTTCAGTTCAGGAATAACTTATTCTTGCCAGAATCAAATATGCCAACCAACTCATTAGAATCAGTCCCAAAATGAATTTCAAGAAATTCACTCATCTCTATTATTTACTGTATTTTTAGACCTTTTTTCATAAATGTTAGTCTTAATTAAAACATTTGTTTTTTAAACTATAATGCACTCTACATTATGGTGTGCAAAGTACTTCATGGTAATATACATTGGCACTTGTTAGTTCTGAACATTCTTAACTTAATTCTAACAACCTAGACAGTTTTTGTAGAAAAGTATTGAGATACCTAAGACAAAGAGTTGCATAAAAATACAAGTAATGTTATGTATTATTTAGGGTACTTTCACACTTGCGTTGTTTGATTCCGGCAGGCAGTTCCGTTGGCAAACTGTATGCAAACGGATGTCATTTTTCTGACTGATCAGGCATTTTCTGACTGATCAGTCAGAAAAATGCCTGATCAGTCAGAAAAATGCATTGCAATACCGGATCAGTTTTTCCGGTGTCATCAGGCAAAACGGATCCGTTTTTTTTTTTTTTTTTCATTTTTAAAGGTCTGCGCATGCGCAGACCGGAATGACGGATCCGGCATTCCGGTATTTTGAATGCCTGATCCGGCACTAATGCATTCCTATGGAAAAAAATGCCTGATCAGGCATTCAGGCAAGTCTTCAGTTTTTTTCGCCGGAGATAAAACCGTAGCATGCTACGGTTTTCTCTTTTGCCTGATCAGTCAAAACAACTGAACTGAAGACATCCTGATGCAAACTGAACGGATTACTCTCCATTCAGAATGCATGGGGATATGCCTGATCAGTTATTTTCCGGTATAGAGCCCCTGTGACGGAACTCTATGCCGGAAAAGAAAAACGCAAGTGTGAAAGTACCCTAAGTAGAAGAAATTTGTCATGCATTGTATAATGGATTTGAATTACATATATATATATATATATATATTTGTGGTCGGGGTTAATGATGGCGAGAAGGAACTGACCCCATCTCCGGCCCCCTCAACTCTAAAGCGGCTAGAATTATGCCGTAACCGCGGCGATGTAGGGACGCCTGAATAGAGGGCATCCCCTTAAGAGTGCTAATATGAAAGGGAGGGTGGGAGGGGGAAACAAGACGAGACGTTCATTGAGGGAGGGGCGTATGCCGGATATAAAGGCAGCTACACCCCTCCCACAAATGCAGGCCAATAAATCGGCCTTTACACTTGTGGTCGGGGTTAATGATGGCGAGAAGGAACTGACCCCATCTCCGGCCCCCTCAACTCTAAAGCGGCTAGAATTATGCCGTAACCGCGGCGATGTAGGGACGCCTGAATAGAGGGCAAAAACAGCAAACTTAAAAGGCAGGATTTTCCTTTATTACAACACAAAATTACAGAACCAGATTCTGAAAAGCAAGCGACATTTCGACCTTAGGATGAGGAATATACCTGCTAAAACACGATGACCGCCAGCGACCTAACTTTTGGATGACGTGCGTCGGCACCTGATTTTTTGAAGCTGCGGATGCAGCCCCGATGCGGAATGAATGACCCGACACCGAAGCTGGATCCACACCTAAGCTGGCCAACAGAGGGCGTATATGGGACACAAATTGGTGGGTTGTGAGAGGCGATTGGCCGAAAGGCAATAATGGACTACTCGGCCCAAGGCCATCTAATGCTGCCAGTAACTGATTGGGTACACGGACGGGGCACCAATGGTGTTCTGTGGGGAAGAATGACACCTGAGCCGGAGGACCCACCTGTGACGTTTCGACGCTGGCAACAGAAAAGAGAAACCCTCACTCGGAACCAGTTGGCTAATCGCTACGAACTTACTGCTGTTGGAGGAGCTCGTGAACTCACCAGGTCTCAAACACATAAAAGGCTAAATAAATAGCAGCTTTGAGCACTAGGCTAAGGAGGAAACCATAAGGACCTTTGTCTAAGGCGTCAGAGAGATCACGGAAAACCTGACCTGAAATAGCCTGTCTACGGACCCGTCCTTTCACGCTACATTTACCCAGACCCCTCAAAGCGGCCTTAACAGCGTGGACAGAGAATAAGGAACCCCGATCCGGGTAGCTCACAGCCAGAAAGTGATGAACCCCTGCTAGGTAGGACCTAACCGTATTATGGGATAACTTCAACTCGGAGTGACAAAACCCTATGAAAGCAAGAACGTATTCTACAAAGCTGGACTGCCCCTGAGGGAACCGCTCCTGGAACCTACAATATGTGTTCCACCCTGTGTGGTAAGCTCTGGCCGTATTAGGTGAGAGAGATTTAGCAAGCAACATGTGAGCAGTAGCTAGGTGTTCGGTTAGACCAGGACTAGTGACTCGTGCGGAGGAATCATGGCACCTGTGATGTCCGCTTCTGGCATGATCTGAAAGAAAAGGGAGGTATTAGCTTGTGACAAGGCATCCGCTGCCATGTTTTGCATACCAGGCAAGTGTGCACAACTGAAATGGAAATGATGCATTAATGAAAGTTGTACTAGACGCCTTAGGGGACTCATAATATGTAAGGACTTAGACAAACCGCTGGTTAAATATCGATAACAGCTGCGTTATCTGTTACAAACAAAACTGAACAATTAGACCAATTGCTACCCCACACACGGGTGGCCGCGACAATGGGATACAACTCAAATAGTGCTGAGGTCCGCAAGAAACCCGGGATTCGTCTGACTTCAACTGGCCACTCGCCTGCCAACCAATGGGTGCCAAAAATGGCTGCAAACCCTGAACTTGCAGCTGCGTCAGAAAAAATTACAGGAGAACTACTACATATTGCGGGAATGAAAAAGGGAAATTCCATTCCACTGGTGGAGAAAGTGATCCCACATGTGAAGATCCGCTAGAGCAGGGATGCTCAACCCGCGGCCCTCCAGCCGCCGCAAAACCACAACTCCCACGATGCCCCTCTGTAGGATGATAGCTGTAGGCTGTCAGGGAATGATGGGAGCTGCAGTTCCGCAACAGCCGGAGGGCCGCAGGCCGAGCACGCCCGCGCCAGAGGCAGACTGTCTAAGTGCACCGGGCTGTCCTGACAAGGTGCTGAGGGGAGGAGTGTCAACAGACAAGAAATGAATGACCTGCCTTGTGGGATTATACGCATGGCAAAGTTCAGCATGCCCAACAGTGATTGTAACTCGGCCTTAGTGGTCACAGTAGTAACCGTGAACCTGTGTATCACTTCCCTGATCCTGTTCAGTTTAGCTGTGGGTAACTTCGCTAGCATGTTTTGCGAGTCTAAAACAATGCCCAGGAAAGTGATGACAGTGGACGGACCCTCAACCTTCTTAGGGGACACTGGGACGTCTAACCGAGAGAAACAATTCAGAAGCTTCTTGAGACCTACTGGGGCAACTCCTGGCCTCTCTATCAGCAAGAAGTCGTCTAAATAATGGATGACATGCTCACACTGTACCTTGTTCTCTAACACCCAGTGGAGGGCCTGTGCCAACTGATCGAATAGCCACGGGCTGCTTTTAGAACCAAACGTGAGCTTCGAAGAGAAGTAATACTGGTCTCTCCACTTAATGCCATGCCACTGCCAGAGGGCCGGCATGATCGGGAGAAGCTTAAAGGCGTCGTATATATCCGCCTTAGACAACGCTGCTCCAGGACCTAAGTGCATCATGATAGCTATGGCTTGGTCAATGGAGGAATACTTCATGCTAACCTCCTCCGATGGGATGAGGGAGTCGAGACTAGCTACATGGGACCCATGCGGGGCTGACAAATCAATGATTTATTTATTTATTTACTTATATATATATTATTTTTTTTAAGAAAAACTCTGGCGATACTCGAGAAAAGGGAAGCACGGACCTAGAAAATAAACATCAAATCATGAAACACCAGTGTACAAGTGTAAACAGGAATTAAAACGAAACAATAGTAATGCGGAAACCAAAAGTAACTACGGTAAACTGAGTGGAACAAACGCGCTGCATGTACGACTGAGCCTAGTGCAAAGAATCATACGGCGTAAGACCATGCTGTGTAGCAGTACTATAATATAGTACCAAACTGAGAATAAATCCTGATTAACCTACACAAACAGCCTCAGCCTCTTTTTTTTTTTTTTTTTTAATATGACACAAAGTGCTGCAACTTAAAGAGAAGCCTGCTGAGAAACTACAAAAGGGGTGCTTAACAATATTGCCTAAACCACATATGACCCCCCCCCCCTTATATATACTAAATATTTTATTTTAACTCCTTAGTGACCATTAATACGCCTTTTACTGACTTAAACAACGGAGGGTTTAGCTAAAACAGCTTGCTTTAATCAATCAGTACATGTACTTGAAATGGTGCATTAAAAACTATAACTTGTCCTGCAAAAAACTAGACCCCATACAAGTACATTGATGAAAAAACACTTGGTCACTAAGAGGTTAATCTTCACCAGCAAGCAGGGTTCTGACCTGTGCACTGAGCTGGAGCAGGCAGACCTGACTAATAGACCACCGAGCCTGCTGCAGCTCAGGCTCCCTACCTTCCTATCTAACTGCACGGCGGCCCGTGCAAGACCTTACGACTGCGCCGAAGTTGGGAACACGCTGTCCCCTGAAACCCTACGATGAATGGCCGCGTGGGGAGCCGCACGTAGCTCCCTTGCCGATCGTTCCGGTGCGGTGGTGCTCCCCCTCACCTTGGGGAGCCGAAACACCGCCGGCCGGACTACGTGGACATGGCTGCTGGATGAGGCAGCATACTCACCTTTGACCGCAGACTCGTGAGCCCAGGAACACTGCCGACACCTGCATGTGTGGTAGGTAGAAACAAGACGAGACGTTCATTGAGGGAGGGGCGTATGCCGGATATAAAGGCAGCTACACCCCTCCCACAAATGCAGGCCAATAAATCGGCCTTTACACATATATATATATACACACACACATATACACAGTATTTTGTATTCAGTAAATACATGACATACTTTTTTTTTACCAGTAGAGGGAGCTGTTTGACTATTTTCGATGCAAATTACACTATATAGACAAAAGAATTGGGACACCTAAACATTACAGCTTTTACTTTCACACTAGCGTTTTTGCTTAAACAGGTAGAGTTCAGCAAAAAACGCTTCCGTTACTGATAATACAACCATCTGCATCCGTTATGAACGGATCCGGTTGTATTATCTTTAACATAGCCAAGACGGATATGTCATAAATTACATTAAAAGTCAATGAAGGACGAATCGGTTTCTATTGTGTCAGATTGTGTCAGAGAAAACGGATCCGTCCCCATTGCCTTGCATTGGGGGTCATGCCGGATCAGTCTTACTCCGCCTCCCAGGACGGAAAGCAAACTGCAGCATGCTGCGGTTTGCTCTCCGGTATGCCTTTGTGGGCCTTGCTTTGTGCACTGCACTCGCATGAAGCGCTGCCTCCTCTTCGAACAGCTGATCGGCAGGGGTGTCTGGTTTCAGACCCCCACTGGGGAGATATTGATGACCTATACCATACTGCCTACACAACCTCTTTAAGATTTCCTTCCTCTGAAACTAAGGGGCCTAAGTCCACCCTTGAAAATAAATTCCTTAGAATCATTCCTCCTTCACCAAACTTTACAGTTGGCACAATGCGGTCAGGCAGGTAATGTTCTCTTGGAATTTGCTGAACTTAGAATCATTTATCAGACTGCCAGATAGAGAATCTTGATTTGTCACTCCACAGAACACATTTCCACTCCTCCTGAGTCCAGTGACGGCATGCTTTACACCTCTCCATTCTACGCTTGGCATTGTGGATGGTGATGTGAAACTTGCATGTAGTTGCTTGGCAACAGAAACCCATGTCATGAAGCTCCTGGCGCACAGTTTTTGTGTACACATTAATTCCAGTGGAGGACTAGAACTCTACAGATATTGAGTCAGCAGAGAGTTGGTGACTTTTATGCACTCAGCATTCGGCGAACTTGCTCTGTGACTTTAAGAGTTACTGTGGTTCCTAATTTTTACTTTACTTATATTTAACTTTTTTTTTACTTTTTTTACTACCTTTTATTACCTTTAGGGAACTTGAACATATGATCTTCAGATCGCTTGTACCATAGACGGCAATAGAATGCTGCAGGATGCCTATAAAGCCATACCTTGGGCACAACTTGTCCTGGGATAATTCACAAGAACCCAAGCTGTTATAGCAACTGAACGGAACACCGCAATTTCGTTGTGAAAGCTCTGATCAGAGAACAAAGGGAGCCCCCTCCCTCTGTTTAACCCCACAGGTGCCATGGTGGATGTTGACAGCGGCATCTGAGGGGTTAAATGACAGGGACTGGTATTATTGCTGATCCTGGTCAATGCTGATGGGTGCCTGCTGTATTCTGCACCCGCCATGTATAAAGCAAGCTCAGCTTGTGAGCTCACTTCTTACATCCCCTGTATGCCAATGCTGTAAATGTACAGCATTATGTGTTAAGGGGTTAATTATAGCAAAATTAAATCAATATCACATGTGGAAAGGGAGTCAGATTAGAAAAAAAAATGGCTGAAATAGATAGGCAGGATGGAGAACCATGTTTCATTGTGAATTTACCTGCTTTCCTTTCTTTTTTTGTGCTATCCAAGATCGAACAGTCACATGTTCTACCTCTTCTTTCTTCATGTTTATGTTGTATTATAGAATATTATTAGAATAGCTGTCCTAATAGGGGCGATCCCATTCAGGAACCTAGCCAGTTAACTGTGAGCAGGCCATTTGTGTTCACTGAGTAGCTGCTAACCGGTGGATCAAAAGTCATACTCGTCAGAGTCAAAGACAGAGTGTCCAAAAAATATTCAATAGCAATAACAGAAACAAGCCAAGCCAGAACCAAGAGAGGCAAAGGTGCAGATACACAAAGGCAGGAGAATGGGCACCAAACATCCTGAGGTCAAACACAGAAGCAAGCAAAGAAAAGGCAAAGATTAATCCGATAAACAAACTGTGATAAAACCACAAGTACCGAAAAAATGCACAGAGCAATCTCACACACACAGCAACCAGCTACAATAACCTACATTCAGCAATCTCACAGCATGATTAAACCCTTAGGATACCAGAGTTTTTTTTTGTTATTTGCATTTTCATTTTTTCCCTATCTTCCTTGAGCCATACATTTTTAATATTTCTGCTGACATAGCTTTATGAGGGCTCATTTTTTGCGGGACAACTTGTCACGCTTCTGTGTGGAAAGAAAACACCACACCGAGCATAGGAAGGAAGGGAGAAACAGGGAATGAGGCCTGCGAACTAGGGAAGGAAAATGGATACCTCCTACTGAAAACTCTAACCAAAATCCTGACGGACTACCAGTATGAAGTATAAGCAGACCCCAAAGGTAGGTGAGTTCATACGCAGGAATACTTAGAGTTCTATTAAGCCCTATAGGACCCTGGTACTAATGCAAAATAAAGGACAAACAGGAGTTTCCCTCAGGCCTAACACAAACAAAAGGGAAATGCAGCACACAGAACCCAAACGAAATACTAAACGGAAAGGAAAGACTTAACTTCAAAGGAGCAATGGAAGCACCAAGAACTCAGCCAAGATACAACCACAATCTATCCAAAGGTCCAAACAGAAGCTATAAACAGCACAGCATTGTGAGAGAAGCAACTATAAATAGAGAAGGTTAAATGACCGGAATAGCCACACCTGGGGAAAGAAGGTGTGGCAAGCACCAGAAACAACACAGACATCATTTGATCCAAACTGAAAACATGTCAGATCAAACCACGTGTTGCCAGTCTCACCGATCTCCTGCCACCTGTCGTAGGAACGTCCGTGAGTAGTGGAAAGTGGTAAAAAAAAATCCAAATGGGGTGGAATTGGAAATTTTATCATATTTTATTACATTTCTTGGGGGTAAGAAAAGCAATAAAAAAATGGCAAATTGGATTTTTTTGCGTTACGCCATTATATTACGTATTATGTATTGGAAAAATATTTTTATATTTTAATAGTATGGCGCAATTTTGGTCACAGTGATACCTATGATGTTTATATTTTTTGTTATTTAGCTATTTACATTTTTATTATATGGAAAGGGGGGTGATTTAAACTTTTATATTTCTTATATATTTTTAATTTTTTTTTATTTTTTGCAGTGATTTTGAAGCTCATATATGAACCTACAAAATCTATTTTTTTTATTTTTTATTTTGAACAGTCATGTACAGTACAGACCAAAAGTTTGGACACACCTTCTCATTCAAAGAGTTTTCTTTATTTTCATGACTATGAAAATTGTAGATTCATACTGAAGACATCAAAACTATAAATTAACACATGTGGAATTATATACATAACCAAAAAGTGTGAAACAACTGAAAATATGTCATATTCTAGGTTCTTCAAAGTAGACACCTTTTGCTTTGATTACTGCTTTGCACACTCTTGGCATTCTCTTGATGAGCTTCAAGAGAGGTAGTCACCTGAAATGGTCTTCACTTCACAGGTGTGCTCTGTCAGGTTTAATAAGTGGGATTTCTTGCTTTATAAATGGGGTTGGGACCATCAGTTGCGTTGTGGAGAAGTCAGGTGGATACACAGCTGATAGTCCTACTGAATAGACTGTTAGAATTTGTATTATGGCAAGAAAAAAGCAGCTAAGTAAAGAAAAATGAGTGGCCATCATTACTTTAAGAAATGAAGGTCAGTCAGTCTGAAAAATTGGGAAAACTTTGAAAGTGTCCCCAAGTGCAGTTACAAAAACCATCAAGCGCTACAAAGAAACTGGCTCACATGTGGACCACCCCAGGAAAGGAAGACCAAGAGTCACCTCTGCTGTGGAGGATAAGTTCATCCGAGTCACCAGCCTCAGAAAACGCAGGTTAACAGCAGCTCAGATTAAAGACCAGGTCAATGCCACACAGAGTTCTAGCAGCAGACACATCTCTAGAACAACTGTTAAGAGGAGACTGTGTAAATCAGGCCTTCATGGTAGAATATCTGCTAGGAAACCACTGCTAAGGATAGGCAACAAGCAGAAGAGACTTGCTTGGGCTAAAGAACACAAGGAATGGACATTAGACCAGTAGAAATCTGTGCTTTGGTCTGATGAGTCCAAATTTGAGATCTTTGGTTCCAACCACCGTGTCTTTGTGCGACGCAGAAAAGGTGAACGGATGGACTCTACATGCCTGGTTCCCAACGTGAAGCATGGAGGAGGAGGTGTGATGGTGTGAGGGTGCTTTGCTGGTGACACTGTTGGGGATTTATTCAAAATTGAAGGCATACTGAACCAGCATGGCTACCACAGCATCTTGCAGCAGCATGCTATTCCATCCGGTTTGCGTTTAGTTGGACCACCATTTATTTTTCAACAGGACAATGACCCCAAACACACCTCCAGGCTGTGTAAGGGCTATTTGACCATGAAGGAGAGTGATGGGGTGCTGCGCCATATGACCTGGCCTCCACAGTCACCGGAGCTGAACCCAATCGAGATGGTTTGGGGTGAGCTGGACCGCAGAGTGAAGGCAAAAGGGCCAACAAGTGCTAAGCATCTCTGGGAACTCCTTCAAGACTGTTGGAAGACAATTTCAGGTGACTACCTCTTGAAGCTCATCAAGAGAATGCCAATATTGTGTAAAGCAGTAATCAAAGCAAAAGGTGGCTATTTTGAAGAACCTAGAATATGACATATTTTCAGTTGTTTCACACTTTATTGTTATGTATATAATTCCACATGTGTTAATTCATAGTTTTGATGCCTTCAGTGTGAATCTACAATTTTCATAGTCATGAAAATAAAGAAAACTCTTTGAATGAGAAGGTGTGTCCAAACTTTTGGTCTGTACTGTATTTTTAAACTGGACTTGAGAATTGCTAATTTCTTATTTTGGCCTGCCATCTGGAGGCCAAAGTAAGAATTGCGCTTTGAATGCTCTGAGCCTCTTCAGCGAGGCTAAGTCCATTCAAATCATTTACCAGAATCCCCATTGGCCGCAGGGGACGCCAGTAATGCTCCCGGAAGCGAGAGCATCCGGGTTTTTGTGCATTTAGATGTTGTGATCTCACTTGATCACAGCATTACAAGCCTTTAATTACCTCGATCGGCATTATTGCTTATTATTATTGTTTGAAACAGCAGAGACCTGCCAGCCATGACGCCCACTGCACATGCGAGCGGACACCATGTTTGCCTATCGCTCCAGTGCCGTATATATACAGGTACAGCATAAATCTCAATGATTGGCCCTCAAGCCAAGCCCTCTCTGCCCCATGTCAGGAGCTACAACAGATGAGCTGGTCACAACTTTTAAACTAGTCCCCCTCCTACCTTTTTACCTGGCTTCTAGAGCTACATATTGCTCAACCTCATACATTTACATAGCAGCTCATACTCTCCTCTAGCTTTCGTGCTGCTCTGCCCTCTGCTTCAGCTGTAAATAGAATGCATGGGCTCCAAGCAGAATCCAGCCAACAAAAAAATCCTTACAGTTCATGTACGTCACCCCAACAGCCCCCACTCTAAATCTAACTCCAACCTACAAAAGAGACCACAAGTCCTGTTAGAATATCCCAAAACTACATAACTTTCAATAGTGATCTCATTGTCACGCAACCCCTTCACATGAACGAAAAACTCCCAAGAGCCTATACACTAAAAGGGGTTGTGCCACGAATTTAAATGTATCCTGTCCAACAGATATCGCTGATTCGCTGTTGTATCACTTTCCCCAAATACAACTATTGAAGCCTTGTAATGTAGGATGCATAAGAGAGCGTCATTGGTAAGAAAAAGGGGTGTGGTTAGTGTTACATGTCAGGATGTCAGGCTGATGTCAGGACACTTCTCACTGCTAGGTTTCAAGCATGGGGGATAAGAGAAAGCTGCAAATGAGTTAAATTTCTCCTGTACATACTCTGTTCCCAGTCCCCAGGGACTTCTGGACATGAAGATTGGAACAGTGACCTGAACTGGCCCATTATACTCCCTCTGTTCTGTCTTGTCCAGCCTCCTGTCGCCTCAGAGAGGGTTTTCAGCGGGGAATGCTGTTACTTCGAAACAAACAAAGTTTTCCTCCACAAGTGTATAAAACATCACTTTTGTCAAAATGAAAGAGGCATAGATGCTACTGCTGTTGTTGGCCTACCTTCCATCATGTTCTGTACCATACTACTGCTGCTGCTGCCGTCATCATGCCACTGTGCTGTCTGTCTACCTACCATCATGTTACATACTGTATGACTGGTGCTCCCACCTCCATAGCTGCTACTCCCTGTTTCTAAACCCCCTACTTCCACTTGTATAACCCCTACTACCACTACCATAACCATTACCACTACACAGCTCCCACTACTGCTACTACTACCCCTAAACAGCTGCATACACATCTACTCCCTTGTTTGTTCCATACTGTGCTGCCACTACTAGTGTGGTCTATTACTAGTGTGCAAATATTACTCTACTCTTTCCACATCCACATTGTACTGCTGCTTCCAATTGAAAGGGAGATTTTTTTCCAGGCTTGTTCAGAACAAGCCATGCTTTCTTCTGACAATTAATACTTGTGCATGTATAAATACAGACAGGTTATCTGCCCTATTAAGGCATATTTTTGGATACTTGTGCAGAGCATGCCACTGTTTCTTCTGACATTAACGTGTGTGTATAAACTGGGGCAGTGATCTACCCCCGTTAAGGCATAGTTTTGGGTCCTAACAAGCCACATTTTTTTTTCCTATAATACCATGTGTGTTTTTTGAAAGTTCTCTAATATTAAAAAGCATTATACATGCAACAGGACAGTGCTGCTTGTTAACACTGTCAACCATGCATTTACCTTTAGCTAGTCAGTGTTTCATGACATTATTTGCCATTACTGTCATTGCCTAAAAGGGTGGTGGGGATGAATTAAAAATATCCTTTAAAAATTATCCTAAAAAGAGATAATATATTTTCATAAACAATCGGAATCCTGGGAGACTAGTGGCAACTGGAACAACAAATTAATGTACAATCCATTTGGGTGCAAAAATCCCCAAATCGGACACAAAATTCATCTCAAGAAGTTCGCTGATCTCTAGTGTGGCTTCAACGGGAATATGTAGTTTAGGTCTGAATACCAGTTCATAGAAACGATGCCCTGTAGCTCGAAAAAGTACAAAGAAGTAAGGGGCTTGTGCAAACAATATAGTGAAAATAGGTTGTAGTGCCATGTAAAATCACCTCAAAAGACAAGGATTCACTCTTGAATTTGCTACATTCGCTAGAAAAAAAACATCAGTCTCCAGACGTGACAAGGATTCTATTCCATAAGAGCTATGAATCTGGGAAATAGTCTACATCAGGAGGTGGTCACAGCAGAAACAGGTGATGGGTAAAAAAAGGCTTAGATGATTTCTCAGAACACAACAATATTAATAAGTAAATGTTTAACAATCTTGTTTTTCCACCACCCTTAATCCCCCTTTCCCTTCCATGATCTTAATACTCGGCCTAAATGCAGAGTGACAGGGCCCACTTTGTGTTTGTCCACACACAGTCTATTCTGCAATCCCATTGAGTCCTATTTATAATTTAGAGGAACAGATTAACACAAATACAAATTAAAACATACAAACACCTCACAAAGTATAATAAAAACATGAAATTGTATTAAAGTAAACTAAAAATTAAGACAATCAATAAACTGAGCAGCTGTATATTTCTGGCTTAATTTGTACCAGAAAACTTGAGTAAATGAGAAAGATTTGGCAGAACTTCTGGCCACACCCCCTTCCACCATTGTCATGCCCACCATTTCTGAAAAATGGCGAAGGTGGGGCAGAAAGGAGGAGATGCTACAATAAAAAATAAAAAAAATTAGCAGTTAAAAAGTCCAAAACACATAGTTTGAAACTTTTTAACTCCACTTTTCAGGCGCAAGGGAGATGATAAATTTCCCATATGAATACAGGAGTAAAGAGGAACAAACTCCTTAACCCTGGTTTTATTTTTTACTGTACATTCTGTTTTCTTCTGCCAATACAGGATTGACTATAAAAACTATTTAATGACAACAGCAGAGGAATTAGAGCAAAATCGTTGGCATTAAAGTGGATTAACAGATAATGTGTAAAGCACATTAGTAAAGACCCAAAGACCAGTCTAAAAATAACTTTTAGACTCCATAGCACACTTGTCTGGGAGAATAGGGAGCTAAAGCGCCCAAGCATATTTTAGAGACAGACTAACCATCTGCTTAGAAAACTACACCTTGCAGTTGGGAATTCATAATTGTGTATTTTGAGAGAGAGAGAGAGATTGAGAGATACACAGAGAGTAAGATATCTCTATGTACTGAGCTCCTGTGGTTGGTTAGAGAGTGAAAAGTACATTTATTGGAAGACTGACTCAGAGAGATAACAGTGAGGCCTGTCCACCTCATTGCATCCTCTAGAACTGTGAAAACTATGGAAACTTCAACTTGTGTAAGATTTGCCAGTCCATATGCAGCGGGCTGCCCCCTCAGGTGGAGTAGTCCCAGAGTGTTGGCTATACCGAGTGGTATACGGTGGCCTAATGTTTGTGTCACATTGCTCCTGCCTTCAGGCTGTCATTTCCTGGGGGTCAGTCTCCATTGCAAAGATTGAGTTGAAGGATAAAGTGACATTCAGACTTGGGGATGTTTCAATCATGTTTACTTGAATAGTTTCAATCATGTTTACTTGAATAACTTGAACTTGACAATACAATCGGTTTCAAAGGGTTTAGTGTAATTATCGTTCACTTGGTCCCAGCAGGATGCAATATGGTGGCAGGCCTTCTAAATGCTGCTCTAATTCCTAACTGGTTTTGGCTTCAATATAGTTTGCTGAGGAGGGTGTCTTTTACCCGTTTTCCCTCTACTCATTAATAAAGTCTCTTAGTACAGGATAATGCAAGGAGCAGGTGCTCTGCAAACTGCTCTCAGAGTCTCCTGCAGCAAGAGGGGGGAACGCTTCCCTAACAGCAACATGTCTTGTCCCTTTGGGCTCAAAACTTCAACTAACTCCTTCCTCAGCAACCACTCCCTCAGTGAGAAGGACTAGCCCATTTCTTCCCCAAGGGGGAATAAGAATGGAACGGCTATGTCACAGTGCGGTTCATTGTGACACTTGTTGCCGTGCAGGCGGGCTGCAGGTGCTCTTGCATACTGGCTGCGGATTGATTCCCATATAAGCTGGTTACCTGGGTGCTGCATGCTGGCTGTGGTCTTTTGTGTATGAACATGGGACTGTGAATGTGTTCATATCACTGTGTAGCTCCTAACACTCATGCTGTGCAGGATGGCTGCATGTACTCTGGAATTCAATCCTAATTTCAGGAAAAATACGATTTGCACCGAAGCCAAATTCCATTTCCTAAAATGGCTGCTGCACGTGTGAGGACATGGAGAAAGGAACTCTGGGAAGGTGGGATCACCCGTAATACCATGCATGTAGCCAATCAGCAGCCAACCAGGCCTGTGATGTCACAGCCCTATAAATAGCGGTAGCCGTCTTAGATTCTGCCATTTACCAGTGTACTTAGTGCAGGGAGAGACGTCTGCAAGCGCTAGGGAAAGTGTTAGAAAAGACTTCATTGTGCTAAAAAATTATTTACAAGTGCAGGGAAAGATTATTGAAGGTGTAGGGAATGGATAGGAAGGAATCATTCTACAGCTTTTATGCTGAGAAAGGTTAAGTAGGGGAGGTTACAGCCTGGGTAATAGGAACATTCCTATTACACCTTGCTGCACTGACTGGGGATCCAAATTGCCATTATACAGCTCTGCAATTCCAGTAAGCCGCTCTTATTAGGGTGCAAGTGCTGATTGATACAGGCATTAACAGGGTTTATTACAAGGCAATATTTCTTATTTACCCTTGTGCGGTGCAGTTATATGTTCTAAAGTATTTGGTGGGGTGTATAAGTGGTGTAGGAAGGCACAAGGTGCAGTCATTGATGGAAGATATGTGTCACCGAGGTTCCTGGCCTTGGTGAGGTAAGTGCCGTTACTTTTAAGTGTCAGCAGCAGCTAGTGCTGATTGACACTGTTGTTAGTATGGCTGTAAAGCCGATCCGGGCCTGCTCTTACTTGGAGTAGCCAAAGTGCTGGGTGGGTGGCTGTTCCCCACGCTCCAGGCCGGGTCTTTATTGGCCTATATAAAACCCAGCCAGCAGTCTCAGCTGGATGTGGTTGATCCTCCATCTAACAGGGAAGCTGTGGAAACTCTGTTTTGGGACCTGTGAATTGGTGCCATGCTAACGGCTTGAAAGCCACATGCTGGAAAACAGGCACCCAAAGGCTGCTGTGGACGGCTGGGGGAAAGACTGCTAATCAGGTGAAGATTTTGTTCTATGGACATTGCATGGAGTGAACAAACACCAAGACTGTGAACCGTCATTTTGTTTTTCCTTATGTGTGAATAAACACCAAACAGTTTAAGTTAAAGACTTTGATTGCCTCTATACTGCGTCCGCTAGCCTGTCTACCAGAGCAAAACCCCACAGCAGGTGCAGTATTTTTTTGTAAAGCCTTTTGTGACGTGTATTAGCAGAAAAAGAAAATATATATTTTTTGCTCAGCGGTACAGTTGTCTGTTGTAAAGCCTTTTGTGGGGTGTATAAGCGGGAAAAAAATCTATATATTTGCTGCTCAGCGGTGCAGTTACATGTTCTAAAGCCCTTTTTGGCATGTATTAGTGGTAAAAAAAGGGGCTTATTAGCCGCTGTGTGCTGAAGTGAGAAAAGTTTTTTGGGGTGTTTTTATTTCCTTTTTATTTATTTGATCTAACAGTATGTCAGACAGAGAAGTGCCAGGCCCTGCCTGAGCTCCCAGTGTCATCTAGTGGTTGTATCTTGACCAGCAACCAGGCGGTTCTTGAATGGTTGACTTGATCATCCAATTCGTCCCAAGTGACATCAGACACCCCCAGCCAAAAGTCGGTGTGTTCGTCAGACACAACTCAAGCATGGTCAGTTAGCCAGCAGCATACTTACATGCGCTGTGGCTGCCTAGCGCTCTTGTAACTCACAGGTCTGTGCAGCGCATTGCTTATGCTTATAGCAATGCGCCGCACAGACCTGTGAGTTACAAGAAGAAGGAGAAACCGGGCGGCCACAGCGCATTTAAGTATAAAGCTGCAGAGTAACTGGCCATGGCAGCCAGACAGGACTTCAGTAGCGTCCTGGCTGCCATAGTAACCGATTACACTGCTGGGACTCTGATCGGAACTGCCGCTGCCACCAATGATGGGGGGGAGGGCGCACTGCCCACCAATGATTTTAATACTAAGGAGGGCGCACTGCCCACCAATGATTTTAATACTGGGGGGGTAGGGCAAACTGCCCACCAATTATTTTAATACTGGGAAGGGCGGGGGGAGGGCGCACTTCCCACTAATGATTTTAATACTTGGAAGGGCGGGGGGAGGGCGCACTGCCCACCAATGTTTTTTATACCGGGGAGGGCACACTTCCCACCAATGATGCAGCGTCCCCATCACGGTTTTCTCGAATCCGATGGTATATTTTAACTTCAAGCGTTACCTACAGAGGACCAGGAAGAGGTGAGTACAAAGCCTTCACCACTTCCTGGTCCAGTGCAAGTGCAGGAACACTTTTCCCACACGGTCCCGCAGGACTCGAGCCCTGGGGTAAAATCACCTACTTGGCAGTGTGTACGTTTTGTGTTATGCCGCCGGTGAACATGGTGAACAAGGCCATCTGTAGAATATGTGGGCAGAAGGTGAAGCGTGGCCAGGGTGCCAATGTTGGCACCACAGCCCTGCATCAGCATATGCAGCGCCACCATAAAGTGGCTTGGGAGAACCGTGGCTCCCATGTGGTGGTCCAGCCTGCCGCAGCAACTGCTCCATCACCCAGTGGCACACACCAGGTCTCAGGCAGTCAAGGCTCCACCCCCTCAGCCGAAGGGAGCTTTCTGTCCTTCTCATCATTTGCCGATCCTGATGCTCCTGCTCCTCCTCCTACTCCTCATCAGTCATTACGTCAGCAATCGATCACTGAAGCAATTGCCAAGAGACAATAGTATGCGTGCACTTATCCAATGGCTCAGAAGCTGAATGTGCTCCTTTCCAAGTTGCTAGTGCTACAGTCCCACCCTTTCTAAGTGGTGGACTCTGCACCTTTCATAGAACTGATGCCTTGTGTCAAGCCGAGGTAGAGAGTCCCAAGCCGTCATTTACTTGCCAAAAAGACAGTACCAGCCCTGCACACACAGGTAGAACAGAAGGTGGGCCAGTCTTTGAGCCTGTAGGTGTCTGCCAAAGTGTACGGCAGCGCCGATGTCTGGAGCTTGAACTACGGTCAGGGACAATACATGTCCTTTATGGCCCACTGGGTGATTGTGGTTCTTGCACAGCCACGCCAGCAACTTGGCCAGGTGACACCGCTTCCGCCTCCACATTGTCGCACCTTTTGTCCTGCAACAATGTCCGCCTCTGCCTCCTCATCCTCCACCGTGTCCTCAGCCTCCAGTGCAGGGACAATTCACAGTGCCCCTCCAGCTTACTACATGTGCAAGGCATGGCGGTGTCACGCTGTTCTGCACCTCGTTTGCCTGGGTGAACAGAGTTACTGCTCCGTGTCCTTCATCAAGAAATCGAATCGTGGTTTTCTCTGCGACAACTGAAAATCTGAACCATTGTGACCGTCAACGGGAAGAACATGGTGTCAGCGCTGCGTCAAGGAGGGCTGAGCCATGCTCCCTACATGGCACACATGTTCAATCTGGTTGTCAAGCAGTTCCTGAAGTCTTCCACCCATCTGCAAGACATCCTAAAAATGGCCAGGAAACTTTGCATGCACTTAAGCCACTCGTACTCAGCAAGGCACACGCCCCTTGAGCTGGAGCAGCAGAACGGCCTCCCAAACATAGGCTGATATGCGATGCTTCCACCCATTGGAATTCCACCCTCCATATGTTGGACCGACTATACGAACAGAGAAAGGCCATAAACGATTTTCTTGATAATCCAAGCGGACAGGAGTACTCCTCTGTGTAACTTCAATGTCAGCCAGTGGCAGCTCTTGCGTGACACCTGCTGTTTGCTCAGGCCCTTTGAGGAGTCCACATTATTTGTCAGTCGCCAGGACTACGGGATGAACAACGTCATTCCACTGCTTCATGTCCTCGAACAGATGTTGGTAAATCTGGTTGGTCAGAGGACTGGAGACGTGGAGCTTAGATCTCTCGGCCACATGAGCCCTGTGGGGGCTGAACTGGATGAGGAGGAGGAGGACATTGGAGCACAAGCAATTAGTAGCAAAATGGGTGGTTTTTACACACAGGTGACAGGAGAGGAGGAGCAGGAGCAGCCAGAGGAGCTACCGGGCGACGAGGAACAGGAGGCAGAGGACCCAGACACACCATGGCAGTATGCAGTGGAGATGGAGGCAGTGAGTCCATCCGGGTCACTTGCACAAATGGCCCGATGCATGCTCACTTGCTTGCGTAGTGACAGCTGAATTGTCACCATTCGGCATAGGGATGACTTCTGGCTCTCCACCCTGTTGGACCCTTGCTCCCGGTCCAAAATGGGGGCATTTTTTACACCCGTTGAGAGGGAGAACAAACTGAATTACTATAGAGACATTCTATGTAGTCAGTTGGCCGCTGCCTATCTAGTAACATAGTAACATAGTATATAAGGCCTAAAAAAGACATTTGTCCATCCAGTTCGGCCTGTTAACCTGCAAGTTGATCAAGAGAAAGACAAAAAAAAAACTGTGATGTAGAAGCCAATTTTCCCCACTTAAGGGGAAAAAAATCCTTTCCGACTCCATTCAGGCAATCAGATAACTTCATGGATCAACAACCCATCTCTAGTAGCTATAGCCTGTAATATTATTACACTCCAGAAATACAACCAGGCCCCTCTTGAACTCTTTTAGTGAACTCACCATCACCACCTCCTCAGGCAGAGAGTTCCATAGTCTCACTGCTCTTATCGTAAAGAATCCTCTTCTATGTTTGTGCAGGCGCAGAGGATGTCCTCTTGTCACAGTCACAGTCCTGGGGATAAATAGATGATGGGAGAGATCTCTGTACTGACCCCTAATATATTTATACATGGTAATTAAATCTCCCCTCAGTCATCTTTTTTCTAAAGTGAATAACCCTAATTTTGATAAGCTTTCAGGGTACTGTAGTTCCCTCTTTCCAGTTATTACTTTAGTTGCCCTCCTCTGAACCCTCTCCAGCTCTGCTGTACACAGTACTCCATGTGTGGTCTGACCAGTGATTTGTAAAGTGGTAGAACTATGTTCTCATCACGGGCATCTATGCCCCTTTTGATGCAACCCATTATCTTATTGGCCTTGTCAGCAGCTGCCTAACACTGGTTTTTACAGCTTAGTTTGCTGTTCACTAAAATTCCTAGGTCCTTTTCCATGTCAGTGTTACCCAGTGTTTTACCATTTAGTATGTACGGGGGACTTGCATTATTCATACCCATGTGCATAACCTTACATTTGTCAGTGTTAAACCGCATCTGCTACTTCTCTGCCCAAGCCTCTAATCTATCCAGAACCATCTGTAGCAGTATACTGTCTTATTCCGTGTCAATAACTTTACATAGATTAGTGTCATCTGCAAAAATTGATATTTTACTGTGCAAGCCTTCTATAAGATCATTAATAAATATATTGAAGAGGATAGGGTCCAATACTGACTCCTGAGGTACTCCACTAGTGACTGTCACGGGACGTAGACGAGGCGCTTGCTCTCCTCGTCTACGACAAGGCGCTAGCTCTCCATGCAGAGTCCTCGTCTCCTAGGTGATAGGGGACGGGACGGACCCGGCCGCGCACGTCTCCTCAGCGCGGCCGGCGTCCTCGGTTCCCCCGTCAACCTGGGTAGTCTGAGCACCGAGCTGGGCACTCGGTGCTCAGCTGTTTTCAGAGGGGCGGATCATGTGATGCTGGCCACGTCACATGACCCCTGATAATCAGTATTTAACAGGCAGCCTGCTGGCCACAGATTGCCTGTTATTTAGGTTCTTTGGCGATTCTAATTACCTGGCATACGTACCTGCTGCTGTTTTCCCTGACGATCCTCTGCCTGCTCCTTGTGTACTGCGCTGCTCTCCTGGTATTCCAACCCCGGCTTCCACCTGACGATTCTCTGTGAACTCCTGTGGTACTTCACGACTCTCCTGGTATTTATGACTCTGGCTTCACCTAACTATTCTCTGTTTACACCATTTGTACTTCGTTGCTCTCCTGGTTTTGACTCGGTCCGTTCACGTTCTGTTGTTTGTCTGGTCTGTCCGCCCTGCACTTACTCCAAGTTAGGGATTGCCGTCCAGTTGTCCCCTGTCAATAGGACTTGCAAGGCAAGTAGGCAGGGTCAGGGGTGAGGGTAGAGTGCAGTGGTCACTTCCCTCCCACCTGTCTGTGTGTGTACACAACCGTTACAGTGACAGTGACCTAATCTGAGTGTGTACCATTAATAACCACCCTCTGTTTTCTATCACTGAGCCAGTTACTTACCCACATACAGACATTTTCTCCCAGTCTGAGTATTCTCATTTTATATACTAACCTTTTATGCGGTACAGTGTCAAATGCTTTCGAGAAGTCCAGATATACGACATCCATTGATTCACCGCTGTCAAGTCTAGAACTTACGTCCTCGTAGAAACTGATTAGTTTGACATGACCGATCCCACATGAAGCCATGCTGATATGGCATTATTTGCTTATTTTCATTGAGGTGTTCCAGGATAGCATCTCTTAGAAAACCTTCAAACAATTTACCCCTGACTGATGCTAAACTTACTGGCCTATAGTTTCCAGGCTCTGTTTTTGGACCCTTTTTTAATATTGCCACTACATTTCCTATGCGCCAATCCTGTGGAACACTCCCTGTCAGTATAGAGTCCTTATATTTCAGAAATAATGGTCTGGCTATGACATTACTTAATTCTCTTAGGATACGGGGGTGTATGCCATCTCGTCCTGGAAATTGTCTATTTTAATCTTTTCAAGACGCCGCTGTACTTCTTCCTGGGTCAGACAGGGCACTTTTAATGGGGAATTTACTTTTACATTCTGGATTTCATCTGATAGTTTATTTTCTTCAGTGAATACAGTGGAGATTTTTTTTTAATAATAGCTTTGCTTTCTCCTCATCGCTTTCTGCAACTTCCCCCTCATCATTCTGTAAAGGGCCAACACCTTCAGAATTATACTTTTTGCCATTTATTAGTGTTGAGCGAGCATGCTCGGCCGAATACCTGTTTGGCTCGAGCATCGCTATGCTCGGCACATGGCGGCATGCTCAAGTCTCCTCCCCGCATGTTTTGCGGCTGCTAAGCTGCCAATAAATGTGCAGGTAAGTACTGCCGTCACTGTAATGTCAGTAGCCATGTTGGCTACTGGCATTACAGTGATTGGCTGGCCAGAACGCGTCATCGGGTGCTATATAGCACCCGATGACGCAGGTTCGGCTCATTGCGAGTTAGGGAGAGCTGAGGTTAGGAAGAGACAGATAGTGTAGGGAGTTTGTGATTGCAATTTATTCAATTTGAAAACATTTCAGAGACCCAAAAGTCCTTTTAAGGATTTTAATTTTTTTTTACCATACTTTGCTATTCTTTTTTCTATAGAGGGTGTCTGCAGTGACTTGTGACATCTGTTCAGCAATACCTTCTGTATGTCAGGGGCAGAGATAGGAAGAATATTATTGAAAACAATTATATTTTTTCCATAATTAATCACATTTTTCCTATAAATGGTCCCTGCAGTGAATTGTCACATCTGTGCTGCAATAGGGTGTGTGTTTGTCAGGCCCAGATATTGGGAAAAATATTAGCGACAAAAATTATATTTTTTCCAGAATTTATCCACATTTTTTATATAACTGGTCCCTTATAACATATAGCATTTAATATGAAGAAGGCGAGCATTAAGGGACAGGGAAATGGGCGTGATGCTTATGGTGCACGCAGAGGCCGTGGCCCTGGGTGCGTTGAAACTGAGCCTGCTGCCAGAGCACAAGAAAAACAATCATCCAAGATACCTAGCTTCATGTCCCAGTTTGCAGGGCGGCGCAGGACAAAACTCTTGAAGTCAGACGAGTGCGACCAGGTGGTTGGTTGGATTGCAGCAGATAATGCTTCCAGTCGGTTAAGCACCACCCTATCTTCCACCAAGTCCAGTCTCAGTAGCCAGGAGTCTGGTCCACACAAACCTCACCCTGATCCTCCTTCCTCCCACCATATACAGTCTGGCCAAACATGTGATCCCACACTTGGATATTCCGAGGACCTCTTTGCATTGCCATTAATTGATTTGGCCCTCTTGCCAAGCACGCTTGAAGAGGGACCTGAGATCTTGTGCCCCGATTCCCAACCTCTTGAGCATCCAGAGTCACAACAACATAACGCTGGGGAATGGCAATTAGTGTTTAATGAGGTGGATGATGATGATGAGACTCAGTTGCCAATAACTCAACCGCAATTACTGTCTCAAGAGGATGACACACAGTTGTCACTGAGGTTGTGGTTAAGTCAATAAATCAGGAGGATGATCAGAGTGAGGAAGTGAAAGAGGAGGTGCTGGACGACAAGGTCACTGACCCAACCTGGGAAGGTGGCAACAAGCCGAGCGAGGAGAGCAGTAGAGAGGGGGAGGGATCTGCAGCACTGCAACAGGCTGGAAGAGGCAGTGTAGGTGGCATAAGGTAGAAAACGGGCACCACTGAACAGGCCTGAAACTGTTCCACGGAGCACCCGCTTGTGTAAATCTCCCTTGCCAAGGGGTAGGTGTTCGGCAGTATGGCGCTTTTTTGAGTAAAGTGCGGACGACAAAAGAATAGTAGTTTGCAACCTGTGCCACACCAAAATGAGCCGGGGCGTGAACACTAGCAACCTCACCACCACCAGCACATGTCATCAAAGCACCATAATATGTTGGCTGAACACCTGGGTCCACAATCTGGGTCTGCGGGTCACACCACTGCCTCCTTTTCCCCTGTGTTATGTGCTGGCCAATCCCCTGTCCTAGACGAAGGCCCGGATGCCTAATGCCCTGCACCTGGACCTTCGCAAGCACAATTAGCGACTACTTCCACTTCTCTGTCCCAGCGCAGTGTCCAAATGTCATTACCCATGGCATTTGAAGGCAAGAACAAATACCCAGACCTCCACCCAGAGGCCATAGCACTAAATGTGCAGCTTTCCAAATTATTGGCCCTAGAATTCTTGCCATTTAGGCTTGTGGACACTGAGGCCTTCCGCAGCCTGATGTCGGCGGCCGTCCCTTGTTACGCAGTCCCCAGCTGCCACTATTTTTCAAGGTGTGCCATGCCCGCCTTACACCAACATGTGTCCCTTAACATTACACGTGCCCTGACCAACGCAGTTACTGGGAAGGTCCACTTAACCACGGACACATGGAAAAGTGCTTTCGGCCAGGGGCGCTACATTTCCCTGACGGCACACTGGCTGAATGTTGTGGAGGCCGGGAGCGACTTATACCCTGGGATGGCACAGGTGCTACCAACGCCAAGGATTGGGGGCCCCAATTACATCAGGGTTTCCGCCACCACCTACGTTAGTGGCTCTAACCCTCACTTCTCCTCCTCCCCTTCTTCGTCCACTTCCACCTCTGAAGTATCCACGTGCAGCACCAGTCAGTCATCAGTTGGTAGCAGGAAAGTGTAGCACTGCAGTGGGGAAGCGGCAACAGGCCGGGCTGAAGCTGATCTGCCTAGGTGACAAACAGCACACCGCCGCAGAGCTGTGGCAGAGGATAAAAGACCAGACTGAGCTGTGGCTCTCGCCACTCAACCTAGAACCAGGCATGGTTGTGTCTGATAATGGCCGTAACTTGGTGGCGGCTTTGGAGCTGGGCAACCTTAGACACATCCCATGCCTTGCCCACTTATTCAACCTTGTGGTTCAGCGGTTTCAAAAACATGCCCCAATTTGCCTGAGCTACTGGTGAAGGTGCGCCGCGTGCGTGCACATTTCCGCAAGTCACCGACAGCTTCGGCCGGTCTGTCAACGCTGCAGCAGCGCTTTAAAATGCCAGCTCACTGGCTGCTGTGCGACGTGAGCGCATGCTGGAACTCCACGTTCCACACATTGGCAAGGCTTTGTGAGCTCTGTGTCTTCTCAAACGCTCGCTGCTCACTATTAAGGACGATGCTTTGCATGTGGAAGAGGTGGAAATGGGGGAAGACAATACACAGGTTGATGATAGCCAGACCACCCTCCGTTCGTCTTCTCAGCGTGAATTGGAGGCTGAAGAGGAGGAGGAGCAGGAGATGGTTGCCTCCGCCACAGAGGGTAGTACCCATGGAAGTTTAATTCCATCTGTTCACCGTGGGTGGGCAGAGGAGGAGGAAGAGGATAAGGAGATTGAGAGTGATCCTCCTGATGACGACAGCGAAGTCTCGCCTGTTGGTATTCTGGCACATGTGGCTGACTTAATGTTAGGCTGCCTTTACCGCGACCCGCGCGTTATATGCATTTTAAACAACACAGATTATTGGTTCTTCACCCTTCTTGATCCCCGGTACAAAGAGAACTTCTCATCTCTCATTCCTCTGGTGGAGAGGACAAGCAAAATGGTGCAATACCAGAAGATCAAAATGGTGCAACACTGGCGGCAGAGTCCGTACTTCCTTGGCCAACCGAGGAGGGGAGACAAGGGGAACACACAGCAGTTCCAACAGAGGCAGGGCAACACTCTCCAAAGCCTGGGACAGTTTCATGACACCACGCCAGCACCCTCACCCTGATCTGCGGCTTACTGCCACAAGGAGAGAAAAATTATGGAACATGGTGAAGGAGTACATAACAGACCATGTCAGAGTCCTCAATGATCCCTCAGTGCCTTACAACTACTGGGTGTCCAAGCTAGACACGCGGCACAAATTAGCGCTCTACACTTTGGAGGTGCTGGCCTGCCCTGCTGCCAGCGTTTTGTCTGAGCGTGTATTTAGTGCTGCTGGTGGCATTATAACAGATAAGCGTATTCGCCTGTCAACTGAAAATGCTGACTGGTTGACTCATAAAAATCAACAAGGCCTGGATTGACCATGACTTCTCGACTCCACCAGAGGAATGCTGATGAACATAAAGGCACTTTACATGTGTTGTTTTTTATGTAGTTAATAGACTGTATTCCCATGCACCCCTTCCACCACAAACAAGGGTATATGGTAGAATCTTCCTTTTCACATCCTCCTCTTCCGTCATATCAACATGCATTGCTTATTCGTTACATATAATGCCCTTGCATATATGGCCTTCGAATATAATTTTCTACAGGGTCCGCTCACCAGCAGGCCTTTGCATCTAATTTTCTACAGGGTCTGCTCACCAGCAGGCCCTCACATATAATATTTTACAGGGTCAGCTCACTTGCAGCCCCGCAACTCAAATATTTTACAAGGTCAGCTCGCCTGCCGGCCCGCAAATCAAATCTTTTACAGGGTCAGCTCACCTGCAGGCCCGCAACTCAAATCTTTTAAAGGGTCAGCTCACCTGCAGGCCCGCAACTCAATGTGAATGAGGCCCTCCTTTATGTGATATACATGTTGTATTGGAGTGCCTCTTCCTTGTAATTTTTGGCAGCACTTGCACTTTATATACAAGTAAATATACAGGAAAGAATGTTTTCAAACAATTTATCCTATAAAATAGATTTTTTACTTTGATTTTGTGCGTAAAACCTTAATTAGATTGTGTGCCTTGTGATCAGTTTAAGGCCTTTTAAGCAGCATCAGCAACAGCATGGTGATAAAAATGAGTGGCAAGGTGACATGGTGTGGAGATGGCAGCATGAGGAGGCCACATGGTGGCACAATGACAGAGTCTGGATAAAAGACTGAGGCCACAGATTGTTGAGAAAGATACAGATGGAAACAAATCTGTAGAGCTGTATGACGGTCACCTGTAGATTCATGCAGACCAGGGGCGTAGCTATAGGGGAAGCAGGGGAAGCTGCAGCTTTGGGCCCCTGATCCAGAAGGGGCCCATCCAGGAGGAGGAGGACTAAAGGATTTGGTCAGGACCCCTCAATAGTATTACACAATGAAATTATATACAGTGACAGTATAGACAGTGTATAAAACGGACGGAACAGCTGCCGGCCCTGGTCTGAAAGAGTGATCTTTACTAGCCACAGGAATGGGGGCAGCATGAAAGGAAGGAGTCGCTAAAAAAATTCTGTGGGAAGGAGCCCCATTCAAAAATTTGCTGTGGGGCCCCGTCATTTGTAGCTACGCCACTGATGCAGCCCACAAAAGCAATGACACAGTCTGGATAAAAGACTGAGGCCACAGATTGTTTAGAAAGATGCAGATGGAAACAAATCTGTAGAGCTGTATGATGGTCACCTGCAGATTAATGCAGCCATCAAAATCAAGCAGGGTTTGTTGGTTTCACCTCAGCTTACCAGCAGGCCTGCATCTAAAATCTTTTACAGGGTCAGATCACTTGCAGGCCCTCAACTCATGCTGCCTTGCTTTGAAGTAGTAGCCGTAGACGTTTATTAGGCTCCCCCTCCAAAATCGAACAATGATTCCCCGTTACCGGTGGTCACCATGTTAAGCGCATAAAAGAACATTGAAAGTTGATAGGGAAGATATCCAAATGGATCATGGACATCACGGGGATGTGCGATCAGGCAGAAGTTATCTACAGTCAACAAAGCAGCAGCAGGGCCTCTCCTGTATAACGTTTCGTCATCCAAAATACCACTGTGACATTCCCTGTAATTTTTTTATTACTCATTCCAATAACAGGGCATCTTAAGAGTCCTGTATTGTTATTTGTCGTTACTACCTCCACGAGTCGGGAGTGTGTGATTTGCTTGCCACCCACTTGCCTTCTTTGGATGTGGTAGCCATTTCTCAGGCTCCCTCTCTGGAATCAAACATTGATTCCCCGTTATCAGTAGTTTACAATGGTTTTGAGCTGACAATTACGTCGAAAGTTGATAGGCCAGACATCTGAATGGATTGTCGCCGTCACGGGGACGTGCCATTGGACCCAGGTTAACTAGAGTCACCAAAGCGGCAGCAGGCCACCGCCCATAATGTTTTAGATGGTCAGATCAGCAGCCCTTGCTCCTAATGTTTTTGAGGGTCACCAGAAGGCCATCAATCATAATTTTTAAAGGGTGTGTATGATGCCCTCCTTTATGTGTAACTAAGGGTGTATCGGAGTGCCTCTTCCTTGTAATTTTTGGCAGCACTTGCACTTTATATACAAGTAAATATTCAGGAAAGAATGTTTTCTATAAATTTTTCCTCTAAAATCAATTCCCCCCCCCCTTGGTTTTGTGCGTATTATTGTTATTATGTAAAAGTGGCATACTATTCGGACAGCATAGTTCCAAGCAGCGACCAGCGAGTCCAAGATGCATCCATACATCCTCCCCATGCTGTTACAGAACCATTTCAGACATTTTCTTATGAACCAGGCACCCTCCCCTCTTCAGAGCAGGGGGTACCTGGTTTAATGCTCGGGTTCTCCCATTGACTTCCATTATACTCCAAGCACTCAAATATCACAATGTGTTTGGCCCGAGTGCCCGAACTCTACAATGCTCGATCAACACTACTATTTATATAATTGAAGAACATTTTAGGGTTAGTTTTGCTCTCTTTGGCAATTAATCTCTTGGTCTCTAGTTTGGCCGCTTTTATTTGTGTTTTACATATTCTATTTTTCTCATTATAGTTTTTCAGTGCTTCCTCACTACCCTCCTGTACTAAAACAGGAGGTCTTAAATGCTTTATTTTTGTCATTTATTGCTTTCTTTACAGTTCTATTTATCCACATTGGTTTCTTCTTGTTCCTTAGGCCTCTTTCACACGGGCGTTCCGTATTTTTTCCGGATGCGTTGTGTGTGCATTGTGGGAAACCCATGCGAGTGTGCACGCAATTTCAGTCAGTTTTTATTGCGTTTGTGTTGTTCAGTTTTTATTGCGCGGGTGCAATGCGTTTTGCTCGCGCATGATAAAAAACCCGGACTTCTTCACTGAAGTTAGGGTTTTGGTTAGGTGTTCTGTAATTTCCCTTTATAACATGGTTATAAGGAAAAATAATAGCATTCTTAATACAGAATGCTTACTAAAGTGTCAATTGAGGGGTTAAAAAATAAATATATTTACTTGCCTTAGGGCTGTTTCACACTTGTGTTCTTGTCTTCCGGCATAGAGTTCCGTCGTCGGGGCTCTATGCTGGAAGAATTCTGATCAGTTTTATCCTAATGCATTCTGAATGGAGAGAAATCCAATCAGGATGCATCAGGATGTCTTCAGTTCAGGACCGGAACGTTTTTTTGGCCGGAGAAAATACCGCAGCATGCTGCGCTTTTTGCTCCGCCCAAAAATCCTGAACACTTGCCGCAAGGCCGGATCCGGAATTAATGCCCATTGAAAGGCATTGATCCGCATCCGGCCTTAAGCTAAACGTCGTTTCGGCGCATTGCCGGATCCAACGTTTAGCTTTTTCTGAATGGTTACCATGGCTGCCGGGACGCTAAAGTCCTGGCAGCCATGGTAAAGTGTAGTGGGGAGCGGGGGAGCAGTATACTTACCGTCCGTGCGGCTCCCGGGGCACTTCAGAGTGACGTCAGGGCACCCCACGTGCATGGATGACGTGATTGCATGGTACGTCATCCATGCGCATGGGGCGCTCTGACATCATTCTGGAGCGCCCCGGGAGCCGCACGGACTGTAAGTATACCGCTCCCCCGCTCCCCACTACTACTATGGCAACCAGGACTTTAATAGTGTCCTGGCTGCCATAGTAACACTGAACGCATTTTGAAGACGGATCCGTCTTCAAATGCTTTCAGTTCACTTGCGTTTTTCCGGATCTGGCGTGTAATTCCGGACAACGCAAGTGTGAAAGAGGCCTTATTCACTTGATCCCGCAGCCGACATTGTCTTCTTTCTTCTTCTTTCAGGACCTGCAAAAGGACCTTTGATGATGTGATCGCACTCACCATGTGGTGAATGAAGATAGAAGATCCTGCAGGTGTCCCCCAACCTGCACATCTGTTGTTCTGTCAGGTCTATTGGTTAATACTAAGTTTAGTTTGGCCATCCCTCTAGTCGGGTCTTAAACCAGTTGGGAAAGGTAATTGTCTTTGTTTATTGCCAAGAGCCTGTTTCCTTTATGAGAGGTACAGGTTTCAGTTTCCCAGTCTATATCTGGGTAGTTGAAGTCCCCCATAATACTGACCTCTTAATGATTTACAGCCGCCTCGTCTATGTCGTTTAGTAGTAGATTTTCTGTGGACTCTGGTATATTAGGTGGTTTATAATAAACTCCTATTAGTAATTTATTATTGTTTTTGCCTCCATGTATTTCTACCCACAGTGACTCCACATGTTCATGTCCCTCACTTATATCTTCCCGGAGTGTGGGCTTTAGACAGGACTTTACATAAAGGTAGACCCCACCTCCTCTCCAGTTTTGGCAATCCTTTCTAAACAGACTGTATGTCACAACCAGACAGCTGAGAAGCTCTGACAGAAGCCTTTCAGAACCTCCTCCTTGAGTTTTCTTTGTTTTGAATTTCAGTTCCTCATCTCGTTAGCCTCTCTCAGCTGTCATGTAGTTGGACTGATTGCATCCCTTTAAATTCCTCCCCATAATGCATTAGTGTGCGGCTTATACAACTTCCTGGAGTGTGTGTGCATGCTGATCCTATTTTCCAGCCTTCTACAAGATAAGTGCTGTACATTTATTTGTGATTTTCTGTTTGCTGGATCCCAGGTGACCCTGACTCCCTCCGTGTCTAGTGTAGCGAGCCGGTGGTCGTGTCCCCTCACTATTGTAGGGTGTTCAGGTGGTATATAGTCGAGGTACGTGGATATGCGATCATCCACCATTGGGATTTTCGCATAGGCTGAGCAGTCAGGGAGAGTGCCAGGTCTTATGCAGGGGTCTCCCTTTTGTTCCTTAGTTTTGGATCCAGTGAGTCATATATTCATTTTGCATTGTCTTGTTTCCTGTACCCCTTCCTGTACACGTGACATTTTGGAAAATACTACCTTTGCCCTAAGCTTTTGACCTAAATCCCTAAAATAATTTTTAAAGACGCTCCACCTACCTCTAACTTTGTCATTGGTTCCGATATGGACAATGACCGCTGGATCTTCTCCAGTCCCTCCCAGTAATCTGTCAACCCGATCCGTGATGTGTCGAACTCGAGCACCAGGAAGACAACACACACCGTTCGACGATCCTGGTCTTTTTGACAGATCTGTACTCCTAATAATTGATTCTCCCACTACCAGCACCTGTCTGGCCTGCCCTGCTCTCCTGGTCCCCTGCTTATAGGAGCCGACATTCCTCTGACTGACAGAGGAAGTGTCCGGCTGCAGCAGTGCTCTCTCTGAACTTACATCCCCCTTATCTGCCAACCTTGCAAACTTGTTGGAATGTGTCAGATCAGGGCTAGTCTCCCTGGCACTCTTCTTTCTACCCCTCTTTCTAACTGTTATCCAGCTAGCTACTAGTGTTGAGCTCTAATATTCGAATAGCGAATTTTAATTTCGGATATCGACACTTCTTGATTTCGCGAATATTTGGAATATAGTGCTATATATTCATAATGACGAATATTCGTCATTTTTTTCCATCTGAACACATGATTCCTCCCTGCTTCTTGCTTGTGGGCCAATGAGTCATTGGCCCACAAGCCACTTAAGCAGGGAGGAATCATGACTTCAGATGAAAAAAAATGACGAATATTCTAAAAAAACTAATATATAGCACTATATTCAATATAGTGCTATATATTAGTTTTTTTTAGAATATTCGTCATTTTTTTTCCATCTGAAGTCATGATTCCTCCCTGCTTAAGTTGCTTGTAGGCTCATTGGCCCACAAGCAAGAAGCAGGGAAGAATCATGTGTTCAGATGGAAAAAAATGATGAATATTCGTCATTACAAATATATAGCACTATATTCAATATAGTGCTATATATTAGTTTTTTTAAATAGTCCTCATTTTTTTCCATCTTAAGTCATGATTCCTCCCTGCTTAAGTTGCTTGTGGGCCAATGACTCATTGGCCCACAAGCAAGAAGCAGGGAGGAATCGTGCTCAGATGGAAAAAATGACGAATATTCTGAAAACTAATATAAAGCACTATATTCTATAATGCTATATATTAGTTTTTGACCCATGCCTGTATTGAGAGCGCAATATTCGTATATTACCTTGCCGTTTTTTGTGTAAAAAAAGTATGTAGAATATACCGAATATACGAATTCACAAATATATGACGAATATTCTACAAAATATTCACAAAATATCACAAATTCGAATCTGACCCCTGCCGCTCTTCATTACTAGTTACCTCACATTCCTCAGCCTCCTCGCTACCACCCTCCCCCACATCTACCCCAAAGAGTGCTTGCTCAGTGAGCAGCAAATTCTTTACCAAATTGTCAATGCCTCTCAGTGTTGAAATTTGCCCGTTTAGATACTCGATGTGTGATTCCAAACGGGCAATTTGCTCACATTTTGAACAAAGATATGCACCCTCAAACGGCTGTTCCAGTACTGCATACATTAGACAAGAGGTGCACTGGACTGCGCTCTCAATAATGGAACACATACTAAGGCTACTTTCACACTTGCGATCAGAGCGGATCCGTCTGAGACGGATCCGCTCATATAATGCAGACGGTGGCTCAGTTCAGAACGGATCCGTCTGCATTATATTGTTAAAAAATTTCTAAGTGTCAAAGTAGCCTCAGACGGATCCGTCCAGACTTTACATTGAAAGTCAATGGGGGACGGATCCGTTTGAAAATTGAGCCATAGTGTGTCATATTCAAACGGATCCGTCCCCATTGACTTACATTGTAAGTCTGGACGGATCCGCTTGCCTCCGCACGGCCAGGCGGACACCCGAACGCTGCAAGCAGCGTTCAGGTGTCCGCCTGCTGAGCGGAGCGGAGGCTGAACGCTGCCAGACTGATGCATTCTGAGCGGATCTGCGTCCACTCAGAATGCATTAGGGCTGGACGGATGCGTTCGGGGCCGCTTGTGAGCCCCTTCAAACGGAGCTCACAAGCGGACACCCGAACGCTAGTGTGAAAGTAGCCTAAATGGGGATTAAGCAAGAAAAGAGAAAAATACAATATAACGCAGTGATAAGAAACAGATTTACTGCAGTCCCCTCCCAAAGTCCCTGAATCTGAAGTCACTTAATCCAAAGTCACACACACACACTTAAAAATCAAACACGTAAAACGCTCACGCGTATTTGTCTGCTTGTAAAAATTAGCTCTCAAAACAGCCAGCTATTTCCCCCCTGGATTCAAAGGGAGCCATCGTCCATCCTTTTGCAGGTCTGACCGGAGTGTGGGGTGCTTTGCGCTCATGTTCCTTTGCCATGGCTGGTGGAGAGCAGTTTCAGCTCCATCAGCAGCAACTTGAGTCTAGAATCGCTGATAAGCAGCTTTCTTCACCCGCCTAGTGAAGAAACTAATCACAAGAAGCTAGACCTAGAGCATGACCTTAACCAGCAGGTGGTGGCATACTTGAACAGTACCCTGCCACCCCACATTGAAGATCCGCTGGACTATTGGGCAGCCAAACTGCATTTGTGGCCGCAACTAGCAGAGTTTGCCCTGAAAAAGCTGTCCTGCCCGGCCAGTAGTGTGAAATCAGAGCAGGTGTTTAATGTGGCGGGGGCCATAGTTAACCCAAGAAGATCTCGCTTGTCCACCCAAAATGTGGGGAGACTGACCTTTGTCAAGATGAATCAGGAGTGGATCAGCCATTATTTCCACCCACCAATGCCTGAAGCATCAGACTAGATCATCCATGGTGCCACACCAACACTTTAACAAAAAAGACTGGTTTCTTCTGGCTACCTGCCTCAGCTACTATTCTGATGCTGCCGCTGGCATGATGCCACACATCTGATGCCAAGTCCTCCTTCTTTCACCTACCATCTTCAGATGGTACCCTTTTTTCCACCCACCTCCCCACTCTGTCACAAGGGTCACTCTGTGGTCTCCTGATGCTGCTGCCACATCCTCACTATGTCACCTTGCAACTCTTTGGTCTCCAGATGCTGCTGCCACCTCCCCACTCTGTTACTTGGTCACTATGTGGTCTCCTGATGCTGCTGCCACTTCCACACTATGTCACTGTGCCACTCTGTGGCCTCCTGATTCTGCTGCCACCTCCAGACTGTCATTGGGCTACTCTGTGGTCTCCTCATGCTGCTTCCACCTCACCACTATGTCATAGGGCCACTCTGTGGACTTCTCATGCGGTTCCCACCTTCCCCACTTCATGACTGGGCCACTATTTTGCATTTTGGCCTGGCTGACATTATCATTTATTTGACCTTTATTCTTATCTGTCACACAACGGATCCTATCTGTGTAACAGCTGTAAGGCCTGTATGGTCCCATCAGAATTGGCTTGTGATTTGGTAGCCAAAAGCAGGAGTGGGTACAAAACACAGCGGACATGCAAATGTTCCATTCTTGTGTCATCTCTGTGTCACGGTCATATTGGTGTTTAAACGTGACACAGTTGCCATGCAGACTGGTTGCCGGTGGCAACGTGTTGTTGGCAGTTTGCATGTGCACTTCCCCTTTAAGGTTTGCCTCCCTGCTGTTTGGTGAGCAAGGTGTTAATCTTCATGCTAGTGGGGATTAAGGTTTTTCCTGGGTGTGGCCGCGGGCATGATACATACCTGTGGCTTGCTGGCTGGGTGCAGTTGCACTACAGCCTTGCTTGGTGTTGGAGCTTTGCTCCTTGCCTGGGTGTTTCTGCCCAGTCCTTGAGGGCCACCTTATGTACCCTCCATGTATCTTTTCTCTCACTTGTTGTATGTGTGGTGTGGGTTTATGTTCTGGGTGTGTGACACATTTTGTTGGTTGTTACATGTCTGGGCTGTTGTTGGTGCTGGTCCCTGCATGTATGCTATTCGTCACCCGGTATGTTGATACCTCCGGAAGGGGGCTGGTTTCCCGGAGGGGTGAACCATAAGTCTAGATGCAGTGTTGCCTGGGGCTGCCATGCACCTTGCTGTATGGGGCCCAGGCAGTATCAGGTGTGCTGGATTCCGGTGTGTGGTGTTGTTTGTACGATGTCCTATTTGGTGTGTGGGCACATGTACTTATGGACAGGTTCCAGTCGTGGTGGCTGCGGCAGGTAAGTGTGTTTCTGGTGTTCTTACCTGTTGACTCTGTTGCTGGGTTCAGTCGTCCACTTTTACCTGCAGCTAAGCCTGTGGAGACTGTGGTTCATCTGTGTCTTGGATGAACCTGGTTGTCTCTTGTCCCTGTCTCCTAACCTCAGGGATATTCAGGGTTCTTAGGTTTCCAGTGTATGGGCCCTCCTACCTTATGGGTCGACTCATACAGTTAGGAGAACAGGGCCAGATTTAGGGATGCTATAGGAAGTGACCAGCTCCCTTTTCTTGGCAGACTGGTCTAGCTGCTACTCCCTATCCCCTTTACATTGTATGGTGGGGGGTTTCCCCCACTCCCCACCGTGACACTCTGTTTTGGATCCACTCCAGTTTTTTTGGCATTAGCAATACTGATGGATTATACTGACCAAATGCTGGCCGAGTGAACAGACAAACAGACAGGATCCATTTTTGGGGGGTTATTGTTCTGACGGATCAGAGGAAGGGCAAAATAATCAGTGACTTTAACACAAACTTACTGTTGACACCCTCTCTACTCTGTCGGGGGGTTCTACTTGTATAAGCGTTTAATAGAACAGGTTCTGTATACATCTATGTGGAATCAGCTGAAGACAGTGTAAAAGGAGTGCGCTTCTTCTTGGCGCTAACATCAACCTGTAGGGCTGAGTTCATACTTGAGTTATTTAGTCAGTTTTGGCCCGGTGACTGCCCAAATAAGTGAAGTGTGCAGCGATTCTAAGAGCGACGCCTGTCATCTGCATGTCATACTGACTCACAGTATTATTTAACTACCACAGCAGAGTCCCTATGCGTGTTACTGAAAAGCACAGTGTTCTACACCAGTGTTCCCCAACTCCGGTCCTCGGGGTCCACCTTCCGGTCATATTTTCAGGATTCCCTTAGCATTGAGCAGGTGATACAATTCATGTTGATGCATCAGGACTTACCTCAGGCATTCATTCTGTGGGATATTCTCAAATCATGACCGGTAGGTGGGCCCTGAGGACTGGAGTTGGGGAACACTGTTCTACACCACTATACAGCCTGGAAATAGCCTGGAAATAGCAGTTTTCTAACGCGATTCGCCACAAAAAAATTTGGATCAAAACAAATTTGTTCTGAAAATACGCCGAGCCGGCCGAATAGAATTTCTTAAAAATTTGCTCATCTCTAGTTGTGACACTGCTCTGTTAGATGCCGCTTCTGGACTAGACCTTCATGGTCTGACTGTCCAGTACCCATGCACATCTACTTCTATTCCTTTAACTGGCTGGCTTCCAAACGAGAGGATTTTTGGAAGGCCCTGACAGTGCCGACCCATTGAACCAGACTCCTTGCATCTATTAGAGTTGTGCCTACCTACATACTGCACCTTCTAACTCCAAAAGGTCAGCAGTTCTAAAGCCTGCAAGACATCCATATAAAGGATATGCTTACCCAAAGAGCATTTTTCCCCTTTCTGCCACTTGAAAAATTTAGCAAATCTGATATGTGTCACATTATGTGGTAATAACTTTGGAAAGCTTTTACTTATCAAAGCGATTCTGAGATAGTTTTTTCGAGACACAGTGACATGGCATTTATAAAGCGGATTAACAACATCCATGATTATGCTGTAAAATAAACAATTACTGGTATTTACAACCATTTTTGCCTTTTATTTTGAGGTATTAAATAGAACAACTAGCCATGTGCTCTTGAACTGAACCGCATCATGTATCATCTCACAGGACATTTGGGATAGTCATTCCTAAACACCACACACATTGATGCACCAGCTAAAAGGTAACATAATCCACTCATCAGTCTTTAATTCCTATTTTTGTCAAACTGCATTTGGCTTTGAAGTTGACATAAAACTTGTCTTTATATGTGGACAGAGATGGACACTTTAATGTGATTAATGAGCTAAGTAACTGCCTTTAATGTATTCAACATCTGATGAGTAATTGCAACGTAATGTCAGTAATAGGAGATAATCATAAATACAAGTCGTAATTCAGACTTCAGACACTACAGAAAATACATTTATAAAATGTTTCTAACCCCCGCAGCACAAGAGGGTTTACCTCCCTTCAAAGCTAACCCTATGTTGGCAATTTTTTTCATTTTTGCATTCAGAATGTCAAACATTTTAATTTTTCTGTCATTTTTTGTGTGATGGGTTGCATTTTTCAATTACAATATTGAGTCATTTCGAGTATTTTTTATTAGCTTTTTAAAAATGTATTAACTCTTTTGTAGGCTAAAACTATGTTGTTGTTTTTTTAGGATTTGCTACTTTTGCCCTACAATAGCACATTTCATGGGAAAAATAGTAATTTTATTTTAAGTTCAATGACATTTTTATTTTTCCGATGTAAGCATATGAAAGATTGCTTTAGCCAGATCAGTTATATATCTTAAAACATTTACATTTTACTTAAAGGGATTGGCCACTTTCTGGCTACTGTTGACTAGAGATGAGTGAATCGAAGTTGACGAAGTGGAATTCGATCTGAATTTCAGAAAAAAAATTGATTCACGCCGAATCCGAATTTTCTCACGTTTTGTGTAACAAATCAAATTTTTTCCTAAAATGGCTGCTGCACGTGTTAGGAAATTGAGCAAGGAACTCTGGAAACAAGCGATCACCCACAATGCCATGCATACAGCCAATCAGCAGCCACCCAGCCCTGTTATATCACAGCCCTATAAATAGCCTCAGCCATCTTGGATTCAGCCTTTTTCCAATGTACTTAGTGCAGGGAGAGACATCAGCAGGCGCGAGGGACAGTGTTAGAAAATACTTTAAAACTTTTATTTTGCTGTATAGAAGTTCAGGGAAAGGATAGGGAGGAATCATTCCACAGTACTAAAGCAGAACAGAGTTCAGTAGGGATGTTTACAGCCTGGGTAATAGGAACAATCCTATTACACCTTGCTGCACTGACTGCATGTTATTGGGGTGCAAGTGCTGTTTGATACAGCCATTAACAGGGTTTATTACAAGGAAATATTTCTACATCTTATTTGTCCTTGTGCAGTGCAGTTATATGTTCTAAAGCATTTTTTGGCGTGTATTAGTGGCAAAAAATAAATATTTTCCATTCAGCGGTGCAGTTATATGTTCTAAAGCCTTTTTTGGCGTGTATTACTGGTAAAAAAAAATATTTTTTGCTGTTCAGCGGTGCAGTTATATGTTCTAAAGCCCTCTTTGGCGTGTATTATTGGCACAAAAAAAGCATTTGCCGTTGTGTGGTAAAGTGCGAAAATAACAGCCCTTTTTGGCATTTATTAGTGGCAAAAAAATCTATATTATTTGCCGTTCAGCGGTGCAGTTTATGTTCTAAAGCCCTTTTTGGCGTGTATTAGTGGCAAAATATATATATATATATATATATATAATTTGCCGTTCAGTGATGCAGTTATATGTTCTAAAGCCCTTTTTGGCATGTATTAGTGGCAAAAAAAATATATATTTATTATTCAATGGTGCAGTTATATGTTCTAAAGCCTTTTTTGGCGTGTATTAGTGGCTAAAAATATATATATTTGCCGTTCAGCGGTGCAGTTATATGTTCTAAAGCCCTCTCTGGCATGTGTTAGTGGCAAAAAAATATCTATTTGCCGTTCAGCGGCCCAGTTATGTTCTAAAGACCTTTTTGGCGTGTGTTAGTGGGGGGAAAAAGGGCTTATTAGCTATTGTGTGAAAAAGTAAGAAAATTACAGACTTTTTTGGGTGTTTTAATTTCCTTTTTATTTATTTATTTATTTGATCTAACAGTATGTCAGACAGAGAAGTGTCACTCACAGGGGAGTGGCAGAGGCCTAAATGTTTCTTGTGCAGGCAGAGGTCACAACAGAGTAAGGGGGCTTAGAAGCAGGAGCTGCAGCGAGAGGCCTGAGCTCCCAGTGTCATTTAGCTGTCATGTCTTGACCAGCAACCCAGCGGTTCTTAAATGGTTGACTCGTTCATCCACTTCGTCCCAAGTGACATCAGACACCCCCAGCCAAGAGTCGTGGGTTCGTCAGACACAATCCTTTGTTGGCATGGCCGGGGAGCAGGCCCGGTGCCCTCACCTGTCCTCAACCTGCCTCTGTCCTTTTCTGTGCCCTCAGCCAGAGAAGTATTATATGCTGTGTGTTTAACTCCACTATACAATTAAGACGAACTACTAGAGGACAGTCAGCAGCTACTGGCCAGCCAAGATGTGGAGGAGAAGTCCTTCGCTTCCTCCGGTAGACGGGCAAGTAGTGATGAGGAGAGTGGTGTGGGAGCTGGTGTTCAGAGCGGTCAAGCCCCTGATCCACAGACGGTTGAGGAGGAGATCAGTGACGTGCAGACAGTACTCGATGATAATGATGTAGCTGATCGCACTTGGGAGCGATGGGCTTCGTCATCATTATCGGGAGAAGAGGGTGGCAGCTTGCCCATGAGCCAGTGGCAGAGCCAGCAAGAGCCAGCAAGTCACTAGCGTGGCCGGGAGTCAGCAGGGTGGCAGCAGTGGGAAGTCGGTAGCCAAACGTGCCCAGGGTAGACCACCTGATTCGCAGGAGCTTACCTGCCCGGGAAGTAGCAGTGCAAGGATTCATGGAGGCAACGGCGGTAGTAGTCAGTCAGTGCATAGTGTTGGGAATAAAATCACCTACTCAGCAGTGTGGCAGATTTTTGTTACACCGCGGAGGAGGTGAACATGGCCATATGTCGAATCTGTGGGCAGAAGGTGAAGCGTGGCCACGGTGCCAATGTTGGCACCACGGCCCTGCGTCAACATATGCAGCATCACAATAAAGTGGCCTGGGAGAACTGTGGCTCCCATGTGGTGGTCCAGCCTGCCGCAGCAACCGCTGCATTACCCAGTGGCACACACCCGGTTTCAGGCAGTCAAGGCTCTACCACCTTAGCCGAAGGGAGCTGTCTGTCATTCTCATCATCTGCTGGTCCTGATGCTCCTGCTACTCCTCCTCCTCCTCCTCATTAGTCATTCTGTCAGCAATCGATCACTGAAGCGATTGCCAAGAGACAACAGTATGTGTGCTCTCATCCAATGAAGCAGAAGCTGAATGTGCTCCTGTCCAAGTTGCTAGTGCTGTAGTCCCTACCTTTAGAAGTACTGCACCTTTCAGAGTACTGATGGCTTGTTCCGAGCCATGGTGGAGAGTCCCAAGACATAATTTCTTTGCCAAAAAGGCAGTACCAGCCCTTTGAGCCTGTCGGTGTCTGCCAAAGCGCACGGCAGCGCCGACGTCTGGAGCTTTAACAATACATGTCCTTTACGGCCCACTGGGTGAATGTGGTTCCTGCACAGCCGCACCAGCAACTTGACCAGGTGACGCCACTTCCGCCTCCACGTTCTCATGCCATTGGTCCTATGACAATGTCCGCCTCTGCCTCCTCATCCTCCACACAGTGCATTCAGCCTCCACTGCAGGGACAATTCACAGTGCCTCTCCAGCATACTACATGTGCAGGGCAGGGCGGTGTCACGCTGTTCTACACCTCGTTTGCCTGGGCGAATGGAGTCACACAGGGGAGGAGCTGCTCTGTGTCCTTCATTAAGAAATCGAATCCTGTTTTACCCCACGACAACTGAAAATTGGAACAATGGTGACGGACAACAGGAAGAACATGGTGTTGCGCTGCGTCAAGGAGGGCTGAGCCATGCGCCCTGCATGGCATACGTGTTCAATCTGGTTGTCAAGCGGTTCCTGAAATCTTCCACCCATCTGGCCAGGAAACTTTGCATGCACTTCAGCCACTCATACACTGCAAAGCACACCATCCTTGAGCTGCAGTGGCAGAACGGCATCCCCCAACATAGGCTGACATGCAACATTTCCACCCGTTGGAATTCCACCCTCCATATGTTGTAGGTTCATTCCTGTTGTTATAAGTTCAGCCAACTCCACTGCCATCACAGCAGCACAGAGCTCCAGTCTGGGAATCGCGTGTTCACGGAGTGGTGCCAGTTTGGTCCGGCACATGACAAGTCCTATAGGGCATTGTTCTTTAACGTCAATGGTCTTTAGGTATGCTATGGCAGCAATTTCTTTGACTGAAGCATCGCAGAAGATGTATAGTCTTTGCATCTTGACTTCAATTTTAGTAGATGGCACGGAAGCATATGGTTGTGCCACAAAAAGACAGGTCAAAGCTTCAAGAGACTTATTCCAACCTGTCCACAGGTAATTTTTCTGCATGGGAAGCGGGTCATTCCAATCAGATGTCTCTGTGGTGAAGTCTCTTAACATCATTTTGCCTTGGATGGTAAAAGGCACTACGAATCCCAGAGGATCATATAAGCTGTTTATGGTGGACAGAACTCCTCTGTGTGTGAAGGGCTTTTCTTCCTTGCTAATTTGGAAGGTGAGTATGTCTGCCTTTAAATCCCAGAGCAAACTGCGGCTCTACTGCATGGGATGGGAGTTGGTGCTAAGATCCAAGTCCTAGTGTCACGGAAGGTGTACAGGAAACAAGACAATGCAAAATGAATATATGACTCACTGGATCCAAAACTAAGGAACAAAAAGGGAGACCCCTGCATCAGACCTGGCTCTCTCCCTTACTGCTCAGCCTATGCAATAATCCCAATGGTGGATGATCGCATATCCTCGTACCTCGACTATATAACACCTGAACACCCTACAATAGTGAAGGGACACGACCACCGGCTCCCTACACTAGACACGGAGGGAGTCAGGGTCACCTGGGATCCAGCAAACAGAAAATCACAAATGAATATAAAACACTTAATTTGTAGAAGACTGATAGGATCAGCATGCACACACACTCCAGGAAGCTGTATAAACCGCACACTAATGCATTATGGGGAGGAAATTAAAGGGATGCAATCAGTCCAACTACATGACAGTTGAGAGAGGCTAACGAGATGAGGAACTGAAAACCAAAAACAAAGAAAACTCAAGGAGGAGGTTCTGAAAGGCTTCTGTCAGAGCTTCTCAGCTGTCTGGTTGTGACAGTACCCCTCCCTCTACGAGTGGACTCCGGACACTCAGAGCCCACCTTCTCAGGATGGGACCTATGGAAAGCCCTGATGAGACGAGTGGCCTTAATGTCCATCACTGGGACCCACATCCTCTCCTCAGGACCATAACCCTCCCAATGAACGAGGTACTGGAGAGAACCGCGGACAAGACGAGAATCCACAATCCTAGAGACCTGAAATTCAAGATTCCCATCAACTATAATCGGAGGAGGAGGCAAAGGCGAGGGTACAATGGGTTGAACATAAGGTTTCAATAAGGACTTATGAAAAACATTATGGATCTTCCAAGTCTGAGGAAGATCAAGACGGTAGGCAACAGGATTGATGACAGACAGGATTTTGTAAGGCCCAATAAACCTAGGACCCAACTTCCAGGAGGGAACCTTCAATTTGATATTCTTGGTAGACAACCACACCAGATCACCAACATTCAGGTCCGGACCAGGCACACGTCTCTTATCTGCCACACGCTTATATCTCTCACTCATGCTCTTTAGATTATCCTGAATCTTTTGCCAAATAGATGACAAAGACGAGGAGAATCTGTCCTCATCAGGTAAACAAGAAGACCCCTCTCCTGAGAAAGTCCCAAACTGCGGATGAAACCCATATGCACCAAAAAATGGTGACTTATCAGAGGACTCCTGACGACGGTTATTTAAAGCAAACTCAGCAAGGGACAAAAAAGAACACCAATCCTCCTGATTCTCCGCCACAAAACAGCGCAGATATGTCTCCAGATTCTGATTGACGCGCTCTGTCTGGCCATTCTACTGCGGGTGGAAAGCAGAAGAGAATGACAACCGAACCCCCAAGCGAGAACAGAAAGCCTTCCAGAATCTGGAAACAAACTGCGTGCCCCTATCAGAGACTATGTCTGAAGGAATACCATGCAATTTGACAATGTGATCAATAAATGCCTGCGCCAGCGTCTTAGCATTGGGGAAACCAGGAAAGGGGATGAAATGCACCATTTTGCTGTCTTCCCCGAGGAACGAGGCAGGTCCGATATGAAGTCCGTGGACAGATGTGTCCAAGGACGGGAAGGAATGGGTAAGGGAAGGAGAGGACCTGATGGCCGTGAATGAGGGACTTTGGCACGAGCGCAAGTCTCGCAGGCTGCCACAAAACCCTCAACCGACTTACGAAGCGCAGGCCACCAGAATCTCCGAGCGATGAGATCCACTGTGGCTCTTGCCCCTGGGTGCCCAGCAAGGACCATATCGTGGTGTTCCTTAAAAATCTTGTGTCTTAAAGCGAGAGGCACAAACAACCTCCCAGGAGGACAAAGATCAGGAGCCTCTGACTGGGCTGCCTGCACCTCTGCCTCCAATTTAGGAAAAAGAGCAGAGACCACCACACCTTCAGCCAAAATGGGACCCGGGTCTTCAAAATTCCCACCTCCCGGAAAACAACGTGACAGGGCATCTGCCTTCACATTCTTAACCCCAGGGCGGAACGTGACAACAAAATTAAACCTTGAAAAGAACAAAGACCATCTGGCCTGTCTCGGGTTCAGACGCTTGGCTGACTCCAAGTAGGCCAGATTTTTATGGTCAGTAAACACGGTAATAGGGTGTCTGGCTCCCTCTAGCCAATGGCGCCATTCCTCAAAAGCCAACTTGATGGCCAACAATTCCCTATCTCCCACATTGTAATTTCTCTCTGCGGAGGAGAGTTTCTTTGAGAAAAAGGCACACGGTCGCCATTTGGCAGGAGAGGAACCCTGAGACAAGACCGCACCCACACCCACCTCAGAAGCATCAACCTCAACTATGAAGGGTAGAGAAATATCAGGTTGTACCAAGATGGGAGCGGAAGCAAAACTCTCCTTGATATTAGAAAAGGCCTTACGCGCCTCTACCGACCAGGAAGAAAAATCTACCCCCTTTCTGGTCATATCAGTGAGTGGTTTAACAATAGAGGAATAATTCAAAATAAACTTCCTGTAATAATTGGCAAAGCCTAAAAAACGCATCAGCGCCTTCTGATTCTCAGGAAGCTCCCACTCAAGCACAGCGCGGACCGTCTCGGGGTCCATGCGAAAACCAGAAGCGGAGAAAAGAAACCCCAGAAATTGAATCTCTGGAACCGCAAACACACATTTTTCCATTTTCGCGTATAATTTATTCTCCCGCAGGATGAGCAAGACCTGACGTAAGTGTTCCTTATGAGTTTTGAAATCAGGAGAAAAAATCAAAATGTCATCCAAATACACTAATACAAATTTTCCCATTAAATGATAAAAAATGCTGTTCACGAAACGCTGAAAAACGGCTGGGGCATTCATCAAACCAAAAGGCATAACCAAATTCTCAAAATGGCCCTCAGGGGTATTGAAGGCCGTCTTCCATTCGTCTCCTTCTCTGACCCTGACTAGGTTGTATGCCCCTCTTAGATCTAACTTGGAAAAGACTTCTGGTTAAACAGGTCCGGGATCAGAGGAAGCGGATAAGGGTCACGAATAGTGATACTGTTCAGCTCCCTGAAATCCAGACAAGGTCTTAAAGAACCATCTTTTTTTTAAACAAAGAAAAAACCAGCGGCAACAGGTGACTTCGAGGGTCGTATGTGTCCTTTTCTCAGACTCTCAGAGATATAAGCACGCATAGCGACCCTTTCAGGTTGGGAGAGGTTGTATAAACGAAATTTAGGCAGCTTGGCGCCTAGGATGAGATTAATAGGGCAATCGTACTCCCTGTGCGGGGCAAATCCTGAACTCCACTCTCAGAGAAGACATCCGAAAATTCAGAGAGAAAAGGTGGTACAGTCTTAGTAGAAACCTCAGAAACAGATGTCGTGAGGCAATTCTCTCTGCAAAAGTCACTCCAACCATTTATTTGCCTCGCTTGCCAATCAATGGTGGGGTTATGTTTAGTGAGCCAGGGTAGCCCCAACACAAGAGGAGTAGGTAATCCGCTAAGGACGAAACATGACACATCCTCAACATGAGCATCACTCACAATTAAACGAATATTGTGAACTATGCCCTTTAATGATTTCTGAGAAAGTGGAGCGGAATCAATAGCAAAAACAGGAATATCCTTTCCCAAAGTGCACACCTGGAAACCATGAGTTATCGCAAAATGATTATCAATGAGATTGACAGCTGCTCCACTATCTACAAAAATCTCACAAATTTTTTTTCTTGCTCTCTAGCGCCACCCTGGCAGGCAGGACAAAACGGGAACTACAAGCAAACGGAAAACCTTCAATTTCCGCCTCAACCCTGCCAATAGTAACAGATGGAACATTTTTAAAAGATTTTTTCCTTTTTGTTTCTTTATTACTCCCAGAAAACTGCCTGAATCTCCTAGAGGGACAAACATTTTCCAAATGATTTATACCTCCACAACAAAAACAAACCTTCCCATGCGGGCTGAATCTTCTATTGTCAGAGGCAATCAACCCCAGCTGCATGGGCTCCTGCTCAGAAGGGGCAGACAGCGACTGAGAGCCCTGCTCACAGAATGAGACCGCTGCACTGTCCTGGGACTGAGTATGACAGGAAGGAGAGATCTCTCCTCTCTCTCTAAGACGCCTGTCAATACGATCGGCCTGAGACATAGCGGCGTCCAAGGAGATAGGCCTTTCATGAAAGGCAAATGCATCTTTCAATCCCTCAGAAAGACCATGGCAAAATTGACTTCGGAGTGCAGCATCATTCCAACCAGTTTCAGCTGCCCATCTCCGAAATTCTGAGCAGTATATCTCTGCGGATTGTTTACCCTGGCATAACAGACGTAGTCTAGAATCAGCCAAAGCAACATGATCCGGATCATCATATATCTGACCCAGGGCTAAAAAGAATTCATCCACTGAACGGAGGGGCTGTGCCCCCACCGGCAGCGAAAAAGCCCACGACTGAGCGTTACCCCTGAGCAGCGATATAATGATCCCCACCCTCTGTTCCTCATCACCAGAGGAATGGGGAAGAAGGCAAAAATGGAGTTTGCAAGCCTTTCTGAAACGCACAACATTCGGAGAACGTATCCGGGAGCGAGATCTTAAGATCAGAACAAACTCCATGAACGCAAGCTGAACCGGTCACTAGAAACTGAGAAAGAGTCTTACGGAGATCAGCTACCTCCAATGAAAGACCCTGGAAGCGTTCAGTCAAAAGTGAAACCGGATCCATGCTTGAGACGGTTTTGGCGGTTTATAATGTCACGGAAGGTGTACAGGAAACAAGACAATGCAAAATGAATATATGACTCACTGGATCCAAAACTAAGGAACAAAAAGGGAGACCCCTGCATCAGACCTGGCTCTCTCCCTTACTGCTCAGCCTATGCAATAATCCCAATGGTGGATGATCGCATATCCTTGTACCTCGACTATATAACACCTGAACACCCTACAATAGTGAAGGGACACGACCACCGGCTCCCTACACTAGACACAGAGGGAGTCAGGGTCACCTGGGATCCAGCAAACAGAAAATCACAAATGAATGTAAAACACTTAACTTGTAGAAGACTGATAGGATCAGCGTGCACACACACTCCAGGAAGCTGTATAAACCGCACACTAATGCATTATAAAGGGAGGAATTTAAAGGGATGCAATCAGTCCAACTACATGACAGCTGAGAGAGGCTAACGAGATGAGGAACTGAAAACCAAAAACAAAGAAAACTCAAGGAGGAGATTCTGAAAGGCTTCTGTCAGAGCTTCTCAGCTGTCTGGTTGTGACACCTAGATTCGTACCGAACTTTAGGATTTTTGGACCCCGGACCCAAACCCTAACATGTCTGTAAAAGTTTGGGTTCGGTGTTCAGCTAGTTAATGGCGCTTTTTTAAAGGCTGCAGAGCAGCCAATTAACAAGCGTTTAACTTGTGTGCCCTTAGAAGGCATGGCTGTGATTGGGCAGTGCAGCATGTGACCCAGCCTCTATATAAGCTGGAGTCACATAGCGCTGCACGTCACTCTGCTCTTATTAGTGTAGGGATAGGATGCTGCTGTTGTGAGGGATAGAATAGGAAATAATAATTTAGCAGAGGTGCTTGTTAACTCAGCGATCTACAGCGATTTAGTTTTGTGGGTGCAGTGCACAATTTTTTTACCTTGCCTTGAGCCCAGTGACACAGAAAAATAACTTTTATCCGTCTGTTAGTAAGTGGGCGTCGGCGGCATTTTTTGCAAGTTCAGTGCACCGCCACAGCATATGTGCATTTGTGACAGTCAAATTCAAATACAAACTTTAAATACTGCTGTTATATTCTGGGTTTAAAAAAACACGATTTATTTTAAAAGACCCTACATCTGGGGCCTTTGCTGCATTTGTCACGGTGAAATACAAGCTTTACATACTGCAATTATATACTGGGTTTAAAAAAAAAAAACATTTTGGGCAAGATCCTACATCTGGGTCCTTTGCTGTATTTGTCACAGTGAAATACAAGCTTGAAATACTGCAATAATAATCTGGGTTTAAAAAAACACCCATTTTTGAAATATCCTACATCTGTGTCCTTCGCTGCCTTTGTCACAGTGAAATACTGCAATAATATTCTGGGTTTAAAAAAACACCCATTTTTTCAATACCCTACATCTGGGGCATTAGCTGCATTTGTCACAGTGAAATACAAGCTTGAAATACTGCAATTATATTCTGGGCTTAAAAAAAACGCCAATTTTTTGCAAGTTAATACATTTGCGGCCTTTGCTGCATTTGTCACAGTGAAATACAAGCGTTAGATACTGCTGTTATATTCTGTTTTAAAAAAAAAAAAACATTTTGGGCAATATACTAAATATGCAGCCTTTGCTGCATTTGTCACAGTGAAATACAAGCTTGAAATACTGAATTTATATTCTGGTTTTAAAAAAAAACACCTATTTTTTGCAATACTCTACATGTGGGGCCTTTGCTGCATTTGTCACAGAGAAATACAAGCGTTAGATGGTGCTGTTATATTCTGGTATTAAAAAACACCCATTTGGGCAAGATAATAAATTTGTGGCCTTTCTGCATTTGTCACAGTGAACTACAAGCGTTAGATACTGCTGTTATATTCTGAAATAAAAAATAAAAACATTTTGGGCAATAGCCTAAATTTGCGGCCTTTGCTGCATTTGTCACAGTGAAATACAAGCTTGAAATACTGAAATTATATTGTTTTAATAAAACGCCCATTTTTTTTTAAATACCCTACATCTGGTGCCTTTGCTGCATTTGTCACAGTGAAATACAAGCTTGAAATACTGCAATTATATTCTGGGTTTAAAAAACACAAATTTTTTGCAATACCCTACATCTGGTGCCTTTGCTGCATTTGTCACAGTGAAATACAACCAGTCAATACTGCAGTTACATTGTTGGTTGACAAATTCAAATTTTTTGGGACCGTGAAGTAATTGTATAAAATTCGCCTGTCACGCTGTTATGTAACATAAGTAACATAGTACATAAGGCCGAAAAAAGAAATTTGTCTGTCCAGTTCGGCCTGTCATTCTGCAAGTTGACCCAGAGGATGCAAAAAAAACTGTGAGGTAGAAGCCAATTTTCCCCGACTCCAATCAGGCAATCAGAATAACTCCCTGGATCAACAACCCCTCTCTAGTAGCTATAGCCTGTAATATTATTACACTCCAGAAATACATCCAGGCCCCTCTTAAATTCCTTTATTGTACTTACCATCACCACCTCCTCAGGCAGAGAGTTCCATAGTCTCACTGCTCTTACCGTAAAGAATCCTCCTCTGGACCCTCTCCAGCTCTGCTTGTCTGCCTTGTTCAGAGGAGCCCAGAACTGTACACAGTACTCCATGTGTGGTCTGACTAGCAATTTGTAAAGTGGTAGGACTATGTTCTTATCATGGGCATCTATGCCCCTTTTGATGCAACCCATTATCTTATTGGCCTTGGCAGCAGCTGTCTGACACAGTTTTTTGCAGCTTAGTTTGCTGTTTATTAAAATTCATAGATCCTTTTCCATGTCAGTGTTACTGAGTGTTTTACCATTTAGTATGTACGGGTGACTTGCATTATTCCTTCCCATGTGCATAACTTTACATTTGTCAGTGTTAAACCTCATCTGCCACTTATCTGCCCAAGCCTCCAATCTATCCAGATCCCTCTGTAGTAGTATACTGTCTTCTTCAGTGTTAATTACTTTACACAGTTTAGTGTCATCTGCGAAAATTGATATTTTACTATGCAAGCCTTCTACAAGATCATTAATAAATATATTGTAGAGAATAGTGCCCAATACTGACCCCTGAGGTACCCCACTAGTGACAGTGACCCAATCTGAGTGTGTACCGTTAATAACCACCCTCTGTTTTCTATCACTGAGCCAGTTACTTACCCACATACAGATGTTTTCTCCCGGTTCGAGCATTCTCATTTTATATATTAACCTTTTATGTGGTACAGTGTCTTATGCTTTGGAGAAGTCCAGATATACGACATCCATTGATTCGCCGATGTCAAGTCTAGAACTTACCTCCTCATAGAAACTGATTAAATTATTTGGGCATGACCTATCCCTCATAAAGCCATGCTGATATGGTGTTATTTGCTTATTTCCGTTGAGATGCTCTAAGATAATATCTTTTAGAAAACCTTCAAACAGTTTACCCAGAACAGATGTTAAACTTACCGGCCTATAGTTTCCAGGCTCTGTTTTTGGACCATTTTTGAATATTGGCACCACATTTGCTATGCGCCAATCCTGTGGGACATTCCCTGTCAGTATAGAGTCTGCAAATATCAGAAATATGACATTACTTAATTCCCTTAGGATACGGGGGTGTATGCCACCCGGTCCTGGCGATTTGTCTATTTTAATCTTTTTAAGGCGCTGTTGTACTTCTTCCTGGGTCAGAAACGACACTTTTAATGGGGAATTTATTTTTAAAATTCAGCATTTCATCTGACAGTTTATTTTTCTCAGTGAATACATTGGAGAAAAAAATATTTAACAGCTTTGCTTTCTCCTTGTTGCTCTTTGCAACTCCCCCCTCACTACTCTTTAAAGGGCCGACACCTTCAGATTTATACTTTTTAACATTAATATAATTTAAGAACATTTTAGGATTAGTTTTACTCTCTTTGGCAATTAATCTCTCGGTCTCTACTGTAGTTTGGCCGCTTTTATTTGCTTTTTACATGTTCTATTTTTTTCCTTACAGTTTTTCAGTGCTTCCGTGCTACGCTCCTGTTTTAGTGATTTATATGCTTTCTTTTTGTCATTTATTGCTTTCTTTACAGTTCTATTTATCCACATTGGTTTCTTTTTGTTCCTTAACCATTTATTACCGTGCGGTATGTACCTCTCACAATGAGATTTTAGGATACTTTTAAAGATATCCCATTTTGTGGCTGTATTTTTATTTTTGAGGACTTTGTCCCAGTTAGTTAGGCCTATGGCCTCTCTTAGTTGGCTAAATTTTGCTTTTTGAAGTTTGGTATTTTTGTTCCTCCCTGTAGAAATGCTCTTTTGAATGATAATTGGAAGGTTATTACTTTATTGTCACTATTTCCCAGGTGGCCCCCAACAAGCACGTCTGTTGTTCTGTCAGGCATATTGGTTAATACTAAGTCCAGTATGGCCGTCCCTTTAGTCGGGTCCTGAACCATTTGGGAGAGGTAATTGTCTTTGGGTATTGCCAAGAACCGGTTTCCTTATGAGATATACAAGTTTCAGTTTCCCAGTCTATATCTGGGTAGTTGAAGTCCCCCATAATAACCACCTCATTATGATTTGCCACATTGTCTATCTCGTTTAGTAGTAGATTTTCTGTGGACTGTGGTATATTTGGTGGTTTATAGTAAACTCCTATTAGTAATTTATTATTGTTTTTGCCTCCATATATTTCTGCCCACAGTGACTCCACATGTTCATGTCCCTCACTTATATATTCCCGGAGTGTGGGCTTTAGACAGAACTTTACATAAAGGCATACCCCCCCCCCCCCCTCTCCGATTTTGACGATCCTTTCTAAACAGACTGTAACCTTGTACATTATCTTCCCCTCTTATAATGTCATTTCCCTCTCCCCCAGTCCCTAGTTTAAACACTCCTCCAACCTTCTAGCCATCTTTCTACCCAACACAGCTGCCCCTTCCCCATTGAGGTGCAGCCCGTCCCTACGATAGAGCCTGTAGCAGATAGAGAAGTCAGCCCAGTTCTCCAGGAACCTAAACCCCTCCTTCCTACACCAGTTCTTGAGCCACTTGTTATTCTCCCTAATCTCCCGCTGCCTTTGTTGTGTGGCCCGTGGTACAGGTAGTATTTCGTAAAAAAATACCTTTGAGGTCCTTGCCCTAAGCCTTTGAACTAAATCCCTGAAATCATTTTTAAGGACTCTCCACTTACCTCTAACTTTGTCATTGGTTCCGACCTTTTCTTTGTGACCTCAAGAAATTTTTCCTCTTTATGACACCGGCACTGCCTTACTCTCAGTGAACTTACTTGTTGACTATTGGCAGTTACATTGTCGCCTGACATAAACCATATGTTAGTTTGGTGGGTGAACGAAAAGAATGAGGAGAATGTCAAATAAGGGACGTGGTCCCGGTCGTGGTGCTGCTGGTGGAGCTCCTGTTGCAGGGACAGGATGTGGTCTATCTGTGCCAGCTAAAGTCAGGTCCATAAATATTGGGACATCAATACAATTCTAAGATTTTTGGCTCTATACACCACCACAATGGACTTGAAATGAAACAAACAAGATGTGCTTTAACTGCAGACTGTCAGCTTTAATTTGAAGGTAATTACATCCAAATCAGGTGAACGGTGTAGGAATTACAACTGTTTGCATATGTGCCTCCCACTTGTTAAGGGACCAAAAGTAATGGGACAATTGGCTTCTCATCTGTTCCATGGCCAGATGTGTGTTATTCCCTCATTATCCCAATTACAATGAGCAGTAAAAAGGTCCAGAGTTCATTTCAAGTGTGCTATTTGCATTTAGAGTCTGTTGCAGTCAACTCTCAAGATAAGAGCCAAAGAGCTGTCACTATCAGTGAAGCAAGCCATCATTAGGCTGAAAAAACCCCAAAACAAACCCATCAGAGATAGCAAAAACATTAGGCGTGTCCAAAACAACTGTTTGGAACATTCTTAAAAAGAAGGAATGCACCAGTGAGCTCAGCAACACCAAAAGACCCAGAAGACCACGGAAAAGAACTGTGGTGGATGACTGAAGAATTCTTTCCCTGGTGAAGAAATTACCCTTCACAACAGTTGGCCAGATCAAGAATGTTAGAATTGTGTTGATGTCCCAATATTTATGGACCTGACTGGACACGCACAAGAGAAACACCTTCCTCAGGTGCGAGTAGGCGACAGAACCTTCAGCGTTATTTTCTGGCCATTTCTGACCATTTGTTTACTTGGGCAATAAAAACAATCTCTGCCCCTCCCCCTGCACTGCTAAGGCAGTGGCTACAAGAGATGCCCTGAGTGACATGTCTGCCTGCTGGGGAAAGAAGGTATGGCAAGCACCAGAAACAACACAGACGTCATTTGATCCAAACAGAAAACATATCAGATCAAACCATGTATTGCCAGTCTCACCGATCATCTGCCACCTGTCGTGGGAACGTCCGTGACAGGTCTATTTTGTACTGCAAGTGAAATTGGACATCACATCTCATGCCTAAGGTGGCAAACAGTGACTACACAAACCATGAGAAGGTTTTAACAATATTGGGCTACAAGCCAGAAGTCTAGCTACAGGTGTTCTATTGACCTCACCCCACTACTCTCAAAGGCTACTATGGTGCACAGCAGCAGGATGTCAATGGAGGCTGAAATGGAGGTCTATCCGCTTTTGTCTTGAATGCAGTGATATACAGAGATTGGCCTGGAACCCACATGGGCAACATCATGAAGAGGCCATCACAAGAGAACATCACACTGGTTCTATTCATGGGTTTATTATGTGGGGTGGCATAATGTACGGTAGGCAGGCCCCTGTAGTGGTCATTTAAGAAACCATGACCAACTCATTTTTCAAAAGGACAATGCCAGGGCGCTTGTTGTTCATCTTACTGTTAGCAGCCTGCTAACCATGGGTTTCAGCATCTCCCGACTTGTCTCCCATCGAGCATATTTGGCATGTCATTGGTCACCAATTGCAAAGGGAGCTGTGAGCAAGGGATCTTGATGGTTTACGTGCCTGAGTGTACTCAATGTAGCAGACTATTTTTCAGGAAACTATTAATAACCTCATTAATAGCATGTCAAGGCATGTAAGTGTGTGTATTTCTGCTTGTGGTGCTGATATTTGATGCTGAATAAATCAAGCTGTTTTCAATATTTTGTTTGCATTTTTTTTTTATCATTTGCATATCATTAACATGTCTATTGATCCTGTAATTTCCATAATTTCACAACTTTCCATTCTTTGAATTTCAATGTTGAAAAGTGCCTTTTATTATTTTTTATTTTATAAATACTTTTGAAAATGATACATTTTTATGTATTTTATTTTTTCTTAGAGCACTTTTTTTTTTATAAACTTTATTATTGCAGCCTCTCTTGAGGATACAGTGTGAATGTTGATATGTGGACATTGATATAATGCTTTATCATGCTCAAAATACCAAAGCATTACTGACTGAAGTAACTAACTGACAGGCACTGTATGAGGATCTGCCAGTCCTGCCAAAAGGTAACTATGACAGGCTCTGGAGCCAATGCTTAAAGCTGGTCAGTAGTCTTCAAGTAGTTAAAGGGGTTATTCCACGAAAAATGTTCAACATTTTTCAGACCAGTACATGGATTTTAATACCTTTGTCATTGCATGTAATTAAAATGTTATATAGCCACTGAATTATTCACTAAAGTGTATCTGTACCATCTGATGCCTGTACTTTTCGTTATTTCTCTGTCCAGCTTGCTGAGGTGGACGCACATGCTAAGTCCTATCTTTCAACTGCTACTAGTTCCATGTACTATTAGAAGCTGTGACAATTGCAAGGAGAGAAGAACACACACCCTAAGCTGCCAGTTTGTGAGGTACGCAACTGGTTCTAGCTTTGTTAGAAAGAGATTGCCATGTTCATACTGTATGATTTTCATTTTCATTTCATTTTTTACATTAATCATGGAATAAGTCCTTTAAGGTCTGTTGTAATCTGTACTATAACCTGAGGTTTCATACATTGTCATTTGCATAATAATAGCTAAATCACCCAAAGTTGAACATTTAATCCCTGGCCCTAATAACGCCTTCAAACCGGGCACTTTTGGGTCAAATTTGCCTAAGCCTTACCCCATTTCAACCAATATTGCAGGAGTTTTGACACGTATGAGTCACTGGTGCCTACATATGCCATGTAACATAGGCCATCAGTTTTAAGCATTTTTATGGCATACTTTTGCCCATAAAAAATATATTGTGCTTTGCAAAACTTGCTGTGAAAAGGGACAAATTCCATTATGGAAACGAATAGAAGCAGCTATTATTTCACAATAAAACATTAGTAGTACGCATGTGTTCGGCAAAAGAGGACATTATTGTCTAGAAGAACATCAAGAGCTCGTAAATGATAGCACTGCGACCAATATCTATATATATAAAGAAGGATGTATATATATATGTGTGTGTGTGTGTTATGTGTATGTTCCACGATCACTCAAAAAGGCAACCATCGATTTCAACGAAACTTGGTATTCTCACGACCGCTATCCCAGCAGCAGTCGTGTCGCACCAGACGGAGGGGAAGGGGGACCCTTATCTACGGATGGGAAATAGAACGGTCACCCCTGACTAACCCTAAGCTGGCACCTGTCTGCCCTGATACCCTAGACGGGGTGTGAACCCGTGCGGCGAGCAGGATGCCTAAACCCTCAGTCACCCTAACAAGACTAGACTGGGGAAAGGCAGATGGGAGCACTAGTCACCATCACTCACGTCTAGGAGAACAACAGGGGAAGACAGCAACAAACAAACAAACAATCAAACATAGATAGACTTATCCAGTCACGAGCAGAGAAGGTGATCCCAATAACGTCGGTCCACACCAGACGAGAGCTCCACGGCAATACCATCAAACGATCTCCTTCAAAGGTCAGAATAGCACTGGAAGTAAGGACTATATCTGGCAATGACTGCAAGTGAAACTGAAACTAATATAGTAGCTGGGAGTGGCAGACAGGACTCACCTGAGAAGGATGCCTACAAACTCCCAGTCAGGACAAAAAGGTTCACAAGGCAAAACCCTGATGACATACCCTGAACCACAGAGCAAACTCACAAGCTATCGCGAGTAGCAAGTCGCTGCGACCTTCTCCTCCCAGACCTGTCTGGATCAGTCACAGTCGTGACAGGTATGCACATCCCTTGCTACCTGGAAAGAAATCTTGTGGGGGTCTCAACTCTCTAGGACATACCGTTCCTGAGATATTCCCAAAATGTGACCTGCATTAGCCAATACAAGCCTGCAAGTCTTTCTCTTCATATCCCTAACTGCCATACACACGATTACATGTCCCTTATCAGTCAATAGAAGCTCGCAGGCCCTTAGTCTCCACATGCACACAGTTTTACTCCAGGTTTCCATAACAACCCAGCCATTTTTCTTCACTGCTGTAGGTCAGCTTTAGGCTAGGGCTACACGACAACATGTGTCACGCAACAATAAGTTGCACGACACATAGGACACAACTACACTGCTACATGTGTCGAGCGACATTGATGTCGCACTAAGGTCATGTGACAATTTTTATAATGATAGTCTATGGTGTTGCACTGTGACATGTGACATGCTTCATCTTGGATGAATTTTTTCCAACTGTCGTGTCGCAGTCGCAGCATGTCACATATCGCAGTGCAACACACATGTTGCATGACACATGTCGTCATGTAGCCCTGGCATTAAAGGGACAGGGCGCTATGGAGGTCAATGTTAAAGAAGCGGGCACTGTGGAGGTCACTGTTAAAGAGGCTTTCACTGTGGATGTTACTGTTAAGGGGGCAGGCCGCTGTGGAGGTCACTGTTAAAGGGAGTCTGTCACCTCCATATGGCCATATACAGTGCTTACATGGCTCTGTAGCACATCTATACAGGATTGTAATGGTACCTTTGTCTTTGTCTTTAGACTTGCACCAGCAGGAAAAACTAAGTTTAATTCATATGCAAATGAGCACCCTCAAGTGCCCAGGGGTGGCGTTCTGTGTGTAAGTGCCCAGGCTGCTCTGCCTTCTTTTCACTTTACTCCTCCCCAGCCTCTTCCTTGGCCTGCCCTCCAAGTCCGGACCTATCGATAAGGCAAGAGACTTGGAGGGCGGGCAAAGGCAGAGGCTGGGGAGGAGTAAAGTGAAAAGAAGGCAGAGCAGTCTGGGCACCTACACACTGAACGCCGCCCCTGGGCACTTGCGAGTGCTCATTTTCATATGAATTCAACTTCGTTTTTCCTGCTGGTGCAAGTCTAAAGACAAAGACAAAGGTACCGTTACAATCCTGTATAGGTGTGCTACAGAGCCATGTAAGCACTGTATATGGCCATATGGAGGTGACAGACTCCCTTTAACCCCTTAAGGACCAGGCTCATTTTCACCTTAAGGACCAGGCCATTTTTTGCAAATCTGACCAGTGTCACTTTAAGTGCTGATAACTTTAAAACGCTTTTACTTATACAGGCCATTCTGAGATTGTTTTTCCGTCACATATTGTACTTCATGACACTGGTAAAATAAAGTAAAAAAATTAATTTTTTTGCATAATAAAATACCTAATTACCAAAAATTTGGAAAAATTAGCAAATTTCAAAGTTTCAGTTTCTCTACTTCTGTAATACATAGTAATACCCCCAAAAATTGTGATGAATTAACATTCCCCATATGTCTACTTCATGTTTGAATTATTTTGGGAATGATATTTTATTTTTTGGGGATGTTACAAGGCTTAGAAGTTTAGAAGCAAATCTTGAAATTTTTCAGAAATTTACAAAAACCCAATTTTAAGGGACCACTACAGCTCTGAAGTCACTTTGCGAGGCTTACATAATAGAAACCGCCCAAAAATGACCCCATTCTATAAACTACACCCCTCAAGGTATTCAAAACTGATTTTACAAACTCTGTTAACCCTTTAGGTGTTGCACAAGAGTTATTGGCAAATGGGGATGAAATTTGAGAATTTCATTTTTTTGCCTAATTTTCCATTTTAACCAATTTTTTCCACTAACAAAGCAAGGGTTAACAGCCAAACAAGACTGTATCTTTATTGCCCTGACTCTGCTGTTTACAGAAACACCCCATATGTGGCCGTAAACTACTGTACGGCCACACAGCGGGGCGTAGAGTGAAAGGTACGCTGTATGGTTTTTGGAAGCCAGATTTTGCTGGACAGTTTTTTTGACACCATGTCCCATTTGAAGCCCCCTGATGCACCCCTAGAGTAGAAACTCCATAAAAGTGACCCCATCTAAGAAACTACACCCCTCAAGGTATTCAAAACTGATTTTACAAACTTCGTTAACCCTTTAGGTGTTGCACAAGAGTTATTGGCAAATGGGGATGAAATTTGAGAATTTCATTTTTTTGCCTAATTTTCCATTTTAACCCATTTTTTCCACTAACAAAGCAAGGGTTAACAGCCAAACAAGACTGTATCTTTATTGCCCTGACTCTGCCGTTTACAGAAACACCCCATATGTGGCCGTAAACTACTGTACGGCCACACAGCGGGGCGTAGAGTGAAAGGTGCGCCGTATGGTTTTTGGAAGCCAGATTTTGCTGGACAGTTTTTTTGACACCATGTCCCATTTGAAGCCCCCCTGATGCACCCCTAGAGTAGAAACTCCATAAAAGTGACCCCATCTAAGAAACTACACCCCTCAAGGTATTCAAAACTGATTTTACAAACTTTGTTAACCCTTTAGGTGTTGCACAAGATTTAATGGAAAATAGAGATACAATTTCAAAATTTCACTTTTTTGGCAGATTTTCCATTTTAATATTTTTTTTCCAGTTACAAAGCAAGGGTTAACAGCCAAACAAAACTCATTATTTATGGCCCTGATTCTGTAGTTTACAGAAACACCTCATATGTGGTTGTAGACCGCTGTACGGGCAAACGGCAGGGCGCAGAAGGAAAGGAATGCCATACGGTTTTTGGAAGGCAGATTTTGCTGGACTGGTTTTTTGACACCATGTCCCATTTGAAGCCCCCCTGATGCACCCCTAGAGTAGAAACTCCAAAAAAGTGACCCCATTTTAGAAAGTACGGAATAGGGTGGCAGTATTGTTGGTACTAGTTCAGGGTACATATGATTTTTGGTTGCTCTATATTACACTTTTTGTGCGGCAAGGTAACAAGAAATAGCTTTTTTGGCACGTTTTTTTTTTTGTTATTCTGACAGGCTAGATCACGTGGTAATTTTATAGAGCAGGTTGTCACGGACACAGCGATACCTAATATGTATACAATTTTTTTTATTTATGTAAGTTTAATACAATAACTTCATTTTTAAAACCAATAAATTGTTTAGTGTCTCCATAGTCTGAGAGCCATAGTTTTTTCAGTTTTTGGGCGATTATCTTGAGTAGGGTCTAATTATTTGCAGGATGAGATGACAGTTTTATTGGCACTATTTTGGGGTGCATATGACTTTTTGATCGCTTGCTATTACACTTTTTGTGACGTAAGATGGCAAAAAATTGCTTTTTTTACACTGTTTTTTTTATTTTTTTTACGGTGGTCACCTGAGGGGTTAGGTCATGTGATATTTATATAGAGCCGGTCGATACGGACGCGGCAATACCTAATATGTATACTTTATTTTTATTTATGTAGGTTTTACACAATGATTTTATTTTTGAAACAAAAAAATGATGTTTTAGTGTTTCCATAGTCTAAGAGCCATAGTTTTTTCAGTTTTTGGGCGATTATCTTGAGTAGGGTCTCATTTTTTGCGGGATGAAATGACGGTTTGATTGGTACTATTTTGGCATACATGCGACTTTTTTGATCACTTTTATTACCTTTTTTGGGAAGTAAGGTGGGCAAAATTTCAATTTTCTCATAGTTTTTTTTATTTTATTTCCCTGTTCACTGTGCGGGGAAAGTAACATGACCTTTTTATAGATCAGGTCGTTACGGACGCGGCGATACCTAATATGTGTAGTTTATTTTATTTTTTTAATTTTTATTCAGTGATAAATGTTTTTTTTTTTTATCTTAACTTTTTTCACTTTTTACACTTTTTTGACCCAGACCCACTTGGTTCTTGAAGATCCAGTGGGTCTGATGTCTGTAAAATACAGTACAGAACCTATATAGGTTTCTGTACTGTATTTTACTTACACTGAACAGATCTATGCTTTCAGCACAGATCTGTTCAGCACCATGGACAGCAGGACGCCTGAGCAGGCGTCCTGTTGCCATGGGAACCTTCCCCGTGTGCTGGTGGTTCTGTGGTCACCTGTTTACTGGCGTTGCAGTTCTTCAGACAATGTGTTGACGACAAGACACGGGTGGTTTGCACGATGTGTAATCAGAGCCTGAATCGAGGCATAAGCATTCTCAACCTGAGCACAACCTGCATGACCAGGCATCTAAGTGCAAAGCACGAGCTGCAGTGGAGTAGACACCTAAAAAAAAAAGAAAGGTCTCTGGCTCCTCCTGCTTCCTCTTCTGCTGCAGTCTTGGCCTCTTCATCCACCTCTGGAGTGACAGTGGCACCTGCCACCCCGCAAACAGAGGATCTGCCAGCAACGCCACCACCTGGGTCACCTAACATCTCCACAATGTCCAATGAAAGCATTCCACTCTCTATCTTCCAAACACTCGAGTGAAAGAGGAAGTACCCCCTATGCACCCGTGATCCCTGTGTCACGGCCTATGGTGTGCGTAGTGACATTTTCCTTCACTTGGTTGTCCGTGACTACGTTTGGTGTTGTATGGATGTGGTGGCAGTGTCTCGGCCTTCTGGCTGATTCCCAGGACATGGTTGCCACGCATGCCATTGCCCGCGGCAACAGGTGAAGTGTGTGTTTATGTGTGTACTTCCCCTTTAAGTGGCCGTCT